>NW_027266343.1:36470821-36775821 GCF_022045235.1 Haliotis cracherodii
GCTTCACACATTGTACCCATATAGGGAATCGAGTTCACGCCTTGAGAGTGGCTAACGGATGCCTTTCAAAGCGCTAGACCACCTCCTCGTTGTCTTTGGAGCTGAGTACATCATGGTGGTATATTAACTACTATCATTGTGTTGACTTCTATTTCAGACACAAGACGGATGACATGACACATCGGTCACAGTGACATCGAGACGGGAAGTCGATCATTACCACTCTTGAGCGTTCCAGAAATACATCTGGAGGCTAATGTCACAGTGAAATGTCACAGTTAATTTCAATTATTGCTACAGGGTGCGGAGATTTAGACCACGTGGCCAATTAGATGTCCATTGTAAACAAGCGAACAGACCTAGTTTTGAAAAAAATTGCATAACTGTCGTACATTGAGGTTACAACAAATTGATTTGTTTATTAAGATTGATAAAACATATTTGATGGCGAATTATTGTGAGGCTTAAGACTGATTTAATCGAGCTACAAGATTGCCTCTGGGGACATAAAAGGTTCGGAAGACACTAGAAGTAGTGAATGTGTGTATCCGTTATATTAGGGATTCTAAATATGACTTTTATCGACGTTTTGGTTCTATGTGGTGTGTCAACGCAATTGCAATATGGAGGAAAGCACGAATTAATGAAGGTCTTAGATGTTTATCAGTTTGGTGAAAATCTACGAGCATATGGTGATAACAAACCAAGAAACATATTCAGGCCATTGCAGCTTCCTGGCACGCCCAAGGGGCGCAACTCTGTAAGTAAACATTGTCAGGCAATGTGTAACGACTGGATCATACATAGTGATTATAATACGAATACACCAACCGTAGAATGACATATTTCTAAATACCTTTTCAATTAACAAATATATACTCACCGCCAAAAGAAACGCGAACCATAAAAACATATAGAGAAGTATGTACTTTAAGAAGAGATGTTTCCATTTAATGACAAAATTAACAATCAGTCCACAGCGTGTCTTTATTCTTATCACGATATGCTGCACGTGATTTCCAAGCTTTCCACCTTATCATATACCAGACAAATAGTGCATCTGGAGTCATGGGTCTATGACGTCACATGTGATTCGTTCACGTGCCTCGGTTCACACAACATACCAGTATGTTCGTTTGTGCATCTCAGTCAATCTCATATTTCCTTAATATGAGTTATTCTTCATATTTTTTATCAATAGTTGTGGTAGTCGCGTTTCTCTTGGCGGTGAGTATATAAAAGACATGCAAGTCGCATCTGGCTTCTCACTAGGAACCAAACAATCCAGTGAACAAGTAATCACTTCGAGGTGGCCTGCCGTCATCATTAGTGTTGCGTGACATCCTCCTGCCCGGATGAAGATACTCGGTAGTTAACTTATATCGTGCACGTTTAATTACTTCCTGAAAATAGTACAGTAATAGGTTAGGTCATGCCGTCTTGGAATCAACTTCATCAGGGTATATTTCAGAAGTCCTTCCCATTTTTGGTGCCCAACCGCCCCGGATATTGCGCACTATATTACGTCACAATGTCAGTGATTGGTCAGTCGGACAGTGGCAATGTGCAATATAGTTCCAACTGAAACTTGTGTTTAGATACTGATTTTCGGTATCTCTGACAACTATTTCACACAAGGTGTGACGTAACAGTATGGTCCAATGAAGGATGGGAAACTATCTGCAAAGTTTGTTTTTATTCAAATTACTGGACTAAATTCGTATGCTCGAAGATGACCGTAGGCGAACGTGGGACAGGTGTTATGTTAGTTAAACGGTGGCGTTCAAGTTGTCTATCATCAGTCTCGTCGATCTGAACCAAAAGTGACTTCTAAATTGAACTTAATTCCCTGTAATTTGTCCAGAACTCCGATGGGCAATTCGGACACGATCGCCCGCAGACAAATACCTCTCCCTGTTTATTTGATTTAACTACACTGACAGTTCTGCTTACTTGACCTCTCTAATTTGCATATTTATCCATAGATTACCGCAACGGATACCGTTTACATCCGACAAATATATTCTGCCGAACATCTACCCATTATATTATTAAAAAAAACATGGCTATAAAAGTGTTGGATTATTTCCTTTATATGACGCAAATAGAAAGTGAAAATATTTATGAAGTAATGGACACTCAAGCCATTTTGGAAGGGTAATCTTGCTGATGATGTAAAAACACATCTTCTTAACATGACAATTGTATCCTGTAAGAAGACGGTCTTGAAATCGTCATATGTGCTTGACATCAATGATGTATATCGCTGCAGCCCTATCCTACATATGTTAGAGTACGGAAAAGTCGAACTCGTGGGACCGATAAAAATTGTTCGTTTTATGAGGAATTCGTTTCAGTATTTTCAGAGTAAGACATACTCTACGGCGTATGAAATGTAGTTTTAGAAGAGTGCAATCTTTAATTTTAGTTAATCCACATTCGCTTTAGGTTATTTCGCACTTTTTTCTACAGCTCTGTTAATTATTCCTTCTTTGAAGAAAACTTGAGCATGCAATTTGTTAAAAAACCCAACCCTGATGTTATTATGTATGACACACGGAATGTTCACCGAGGCTGTTTGAAAATAGAACAGACACGCAATGTTGTTGAGATGGGGATGGTAAACTATTTATAAACGTCTAAGTAAGAAAATACCAACTCGTCGATCTCAACTTTCATGCTGCTACTGTGCCATCCTCTGTCTTAACCCGTGAGGTTTCTCGGACGCAAACAGTATACGATACAGGGGAGAGCACTCCTGTCGGATTTGTTACAATTCGCACCAGGCCACAATCCGCAATTGATTGTACTCCTGCGCGGAAGCCCCGTGTTGTTGGACAGAAAATTCGGAAATAAAATTCACTCAGGGGAGATTTACTTCTTGCCGTCTCCCTCCAAAATAAGCACTTAAAACATCACGGCGCCAATTTATGTGACAGAAGTGCAGGTTAAGAAAGCCTCAGTAAAGAGGGCGATTTTCTCATTATGCTTTCCCGGTCTGACTGCAGTAAAACTGCTAGCTTGTGCGTGCACATCTCAAATCTCCATCTCCAAACGTAAACAGCCGAAGGACGGCCCCTGAACACTTAAAGCTGTTTCTCAATGACCTGGTAACCCCGTTGCGCTGTCCTCGAGAAACATGTTGTTCCATCTTGAGCAATCAAACTGGAATAGTGTTCACTTCAGACCCGTGAAGATTCCGGGGTAGAATAGGTCTTCAGCAACCCAAGCTTGCCGTAAAAGGTGACTATGCTTGTCGTAAAAGGCGACTAACGGGATCGGGTGGTCAGGCTCGCTGACTTGGTTGATGCATGTCATCGATCCCAATTGCGTGGATCGATGCTCATGATATGTATCACTGGATTGTCTGGTCCAGACTCGATTATTTACAGACCGCCTTCATATAGCTGGAATATTGCTGAGTGCGGCGTTAAACAACCAACCAACCAACCAACCAACTTCACTTCGTACGCTTTACCTGATGTTATTTTGGCATTGATGCTCCGTGAAACACGCTTTACCGTCTCTGGTACCATTTCTTTAAGTTATTACATGAAGGGGAGACATTAATATATTCAGATAGTCATGTAATCCACAATGGGCAAGTTTGTTTGTTGTTTAAGGCCGCACTCACCACATTCTAGCTTATCCAGTGATTAATACCATAAGCATCGATCAACGCAAATAATACGACGACATGCTTCAAACGAGCCTGACCACCCGATCCCGTTAGTCGCCTCTGTCGACAAACATGGGTTGCCGAAGACCAATTCTAACCCAGATCTTCACGGGGAAATGGCCAAGTTGTTGATATCGCGTTCGTTTTCCGCGTCGTGATCCGATGATCGGGGTTTGATTCTGAGACTCCCCCCCCCCCCCCCCCCCCCCTACCGATTATGCTTCTGGGTCAGTCTCGTGGTAGTAAGGGACGCCACAGCAGAGATTGCGTGCGGCCTGTTTCACTTTGGCCCTTTATCCTGTAACGGAAGTACTGTTGAAAGCAGCGATAAAATCACTTACTCTGTTTGTTGAATACAAAAGAATACGATGTAAGGTTAAGTTGCTCGCTCACTAAGTATTCATACAAGTGTAGAAAAAAAAATGAATATAAAACGAAAACAAACTATTTGCATGCTCTAAACATTCAATTACACCTTTGAGGCAAAACTATGCATAATCCAAAAAATAAATAAAAAATAGAAATATACTACTACTACTACTACTACTCACTACTACTACTACTACTACTACTACTACTACTACTACTACTACTACGACCTCTACTACTACTACTACAAACCAAGCGCTAAGTCAATGCTTTTAGCGTCTGAAGTATACGCATGGACTGAATTTTCTTGAAGTGCGGTAAAATTTGAAACAACGCGAAAAACATTAAACTCGTTCAAAAATGCCTTTAGTTTTTACCCCTTCAAAATATCCCGATTAACGTACAAGAAAGTATAATTAGTTTAAGAAACTTAAGTACTTTTCTGCCGTCTGTTAAACCTTGGATGCATTAGATTGGACATGGCTTCAAGACAAACACAGGCCGCATCGTTAAAATAGAAACGTACAATGTGGAATTTGTTTTGTGTAAGCTTTCTCTTGAACGAATTCAGCAACAGAAATCGGAATGGTAAACAGTGCCATCATAAGTTGTTGCGTAACACTTAGAGAGATGAAACAGGCAGCTATAACGCCAAACGATGTTTCGGAATACGCGTCGCTTTACCTACGTGTGAAGCGAAGAGGTATACTCGCTATCGCTGATTCCAGACAAGACGTAAACACAGGCTCCAGAAGCGGGGGTACACACGTCACTATTCTGTACACGTCAACCCTTCTTCTTATCTTGTACTTTCACAACAACGAAGACAGACATGATATTTTCCGGTAAAATAAACAACATTAATTTGGTCTTGATTACACCAACTGGCGCCCAATCGTCATGTTTAGAAACAGGTAAACAAAAATTAGAAAAGTAATCTCGGGGTTTCTGAGGATAATGACGAAATAGCTCTGTTTTAATGACCAAATGATGTAGTTAGTATGAGTTTTGATCATCAGCATCGTACATCAGAAGGGAACCGTTTATTTGTTTTGTAAGGCCACTTTGAGCAATATTCCAGCTATATGACGGTGGTCTGTAAATAATCGAGTCTGGAACAGGCAATCCAGCGATTGACATCATGAGCATCAATCTACACAATTGGGATGCAATGACATCAACCAAGTCAGCGAGCGTGACCAACCGATCCCGTTAGTCGCCTCTTACCACAATCATATGTTTGTGGAATCCTATCTCCTAACCATGAATCCTTGTAAATGTTAAACTATTTGACAATAATAGTGAAGTCCGATGGCTTTCTTATTGGGATTGGGAGCAGCGGACACGGGTGGCCCAGTCGTCTAAGGCGCCGCGATTCACTGTGCAGAGTTGCGTCCCTTGGGCACGCCAGAAACCTATGATTGTGGGTTCGAATCCCGGTTCGCCCCGATTATGTTTGTAGGTTTGTCAGCACCATACCCGTGCTCGTGGGTTTCCCCGAAGTGGTAAATGTCTGAGACCTGCATCACTTCGGGGTTTCCTTCCACATTAAGCTGACACGCCGTTATATTACTGGAATACTGTTTAAAGCGGCTCACTTTAAATCCAACTCACTCACTCTCTCTTACTGGAAGCATGCTTTGTCGTTTCTGTGCTTTGAAAATAATGTCGAAATTTAATACATTTACACAGTAAAGATATACCGTTTAAGAAATGGAATGGTAAATTGTCAAGTTCTTCCTACGTAATACTTTAAAGTAATGTTTATCGGAACCTGTTACCTACTGTACATAAAGAATTATCATTCCGTATGGTGTTTAAAATCTGTTGCTTTTCTTTCAATGTGAAGATTCTGGCGCCCCGATAGTCTGTAAAGGAGTATGTGTTAATGTTTCTCAACTGAAGGCATGTAAAAATTACTTTTAACTGTTGCCCCGTCATAGCACCAGTAAATATACTACTCAAAAGAAGTTAAGGATCACCTGATTCTTTCATATTACAATAGTTAATCTCTCATGTCATGACAGATTAACTTTACCATTATGAAAAATCGGGTGATCCTTAACTTCTTTTGAGTAGTATAATAAAGTTTCCTTCCTATCAATTCTTCTCTGTCAAATGGGGATCTTCATTATAATTAAATATCGGTCTATTGCTTTGATCCACTGCTGTGTTACTTGTGGAAAACTGTCAGATTTCAGGCCTTTAGTGAATTGTTCTGTCATGTTGAAGAGAGGAGATCTCGATCTACCCCTTTGGTGAATAATTCTATTGTGTTGAAGAGAAGATATCTAGATCCACCCCTTTGATGAATTATTCTGTTACGCTGAAGTGAGGATATCCACATCCACCCCTTTTGTGAATTGTTCTGTTATGTTGAAGAGAGGACATCTAGATCCATCCCTTTGGTAAATTATTCTGTTATGTCGAAGAGAGGACATCTAGATCCATCCCTTTGGTAAATTGTTCTGTTATGTCGAAGAGAGGACATCTAGATCCACCCCTTTGGTAAATTGTTCTATTATGTTGAAGAGAGGACATCTAGATCCACATCTTTGGTAAATTATTCTGTTCGGTGTTCCCAATGTTATGATCCCAAACCGTGAAATCGAACCGTTTGGTTAGGTTGTTGGGCAGATAAGTGGTTGAGTGAGTGGTTGAGTGGTTGAGTGGTTGAGTGAGTGGTTAAGTGAGTGGTTGAGTGCGTGGTTGAGTGGTTGAGTGGTTGAGTGAGTGAGTGAGTGAGTGAGTGAGTGAGTGAGTGAGTCAGCCTTTATCCATATCATCACAGTTAGCGAGTGGCATGTACCCTACACGTTACCAGCAACACCTGGTCAGACAACTCCAGACATTATTTACAGACCGCAGTTATACAGCTGGAATAATGCTGAGTGTGGCGTTAAACAACAAACAAACAAACAAACAATGGAGCGAACCTCAAATATCAAGCTTGTCCGCCCCCTGCCTTAGTGACGTGAGCTAAAATGGGGTTTAACGTCGCGTTGGGGATTATCATACTTATATAGCGATGCACATGACCTCGTATAGTGCTTAGCTTATTGGTATACCATGTTAACATGGATTTCCGTCTCAGACACGTATACTGAGCGCCCATTCCTTGTTTTAGCCCCTTAATGCCGAGCACCAGGCAGGGTAACACCAATCACCATACTTTAACGTCTTTTGGTATGACGCGGCCGGGAATCGAACCAACGACCTTCCGCTCTCCGGACAGACGCGCTATCCATTTGTCCCTCGAGGCGGTCCATACAAAACTGACATCTCAATTCAATACCTAATGGAATGGAAGTTGATCTCTCCTTGGTGACAAAGCTCAATTATACAAGGCGATAAGTATGGAATCCTAAAAGAGACATTTTCGCGTTGTCGCATTGTTGCATTGACACACTATGGTTAATTTTGACACTTTTTGCATGTTTTGTAAGGGCGACAACGCGACAATGTCTATTCTAGGATTCCATAGATAAGACCCTGACACATTTTTCCTGGTGACTCTGATCTGCATGTTGACAACATGACAAAAACGCACACCGAAATTGTTTGACCGCTTAAAACCTTTCATCCGGGGAATTCAGTCTTCATTGCTGAAACATGATCGATATGAAGTTCAACCGAGATTGGTTCTTATTTAGGTGTTACGACTCTCGAGGATTTCCTGATTGCGTGTTCTATGTTTCTTTATTCGTATCATGTCGCTCCTCTGACATCGGCTAATCCCGTTACATGAACATAGTCGCACGAAGGAAGGAAGTCTGTATTGTGAACAACGGCGCTGATATCCCCTGTGGCATTCGTTGTGTCTAGTGGCTCTTGTGCTGGAGTGTCTGGAGGGCCCGGGTTTGCTGTTGTCCGGGTGTCTGGTCCCATTCCACAACTATAAGCCACAAAACCCCTTCCATCCTCATTAAACATCTCTGCTAAAAGGAGGGGGGGGGGGGGGCACGGGTGGCCCAGTCGTCTAAGGCGCCGCGATTCGCTGTGCAGAGTTGCGTCCCTTAGGCCAGAAACCTATGATTGTGGGTTCGAATCCCGGTTCGCCCCGATTATGTTTCTAGGTTTGTCAGCACCATGCCCGTGCTCATGGGTTTCACCGAAGTGGTAAACGTCTGAGACTTGCATCACTTTGAGCTTTCCTCCCACATAAAGCTGACACGCCGCGATATAACTGGAATACTGATAAAAGCGGCGTTGAACACAACTCACTCATTCTCTGCTAAAAGCAGAGTCGACTGTTCGATTCTGGCAAAGAGGATGTGTTTATGAACCACTATCAAATAGTGATGACACCAGGTGTTCATTACATGGTGAGCGTATCTTGCCCCCACTGTTTGGACCCATAACAAGCAGATGCAAGTCAATTGTTCTCCTGAAAAATGATGGGAACATATTGCTAAGTCAAATTTGGAATTGCATCGGAAATATTTTTTATCACTAATGCGTCAGATTAAGAAATGTCCTCAACATGTCTACCATTAAAGTGTTTGAAAGCTTTATTGAGGCTTTGAATGTTGTAACCTTGATTAAACATGAAAGCGATCACCATGAAAGGTGATCAGGGTGAGATGATCCGGGGTCGCGTCCAAGATTATTGCACTTATGTATGAAGCGACGTGCATTCACGTGTTTGTGTGTGTTGCTGCTTGTGCTAGCAGATTGAAATACCATGCCGCAGTTTAACATGAATACACCACTCAGCCACAGTATACTGACTCCGACCAGTCCTTGTTTTAGTCCCTTAATGCCAATCGCTAGACAGGGTAATAACAAGTACCATCTTTTAACGACTTGTCGTATGTCGCGGCCGGGGATCGAACCCCGAACCGTCCGCTCTGTGATATCTGTGTTCATGTGTCCATGGTGTCCCGGATGTCCAAGTGTCCATGATATCGCGGAATAATACAATGCAATATCTTTAATGACAACGTACCATATTGGAATAATTTCAAAAGCGTCCACGACCCCAGAAGACATAACACCCCCGGCACTGTGCTTAGTGACAATTTATCTGGTGATGGTATTCAGTGGCTCAGTTCCGTCCCATTAACACAATTAGCCAAATCTTTAATCTACCACAACGCTACCACATCAACTGATTTGTTTTCTTCAGTACAAGATGATGTTGAATAAATGATGATAAATGATTATATACATGTATTTATACGACTTTCAAGGGACATACATTTTTCGAACTGAGCGTCTGTCTATTAATACATCTCACATGCACGTATAATGACCTTAAACTGGTATACTTCAACAACAGCGCCTCATCGAATGCGTCGTGATGTATGAGAGACACCATATTGTTTCCGGTTCGATGACATGTAGATTAGTGAACATGCTAGAGGGAGACAACATGGCGAGATTCAAGATAATCTTATGTAATGAGTCTCGATGCGTCCACACTTGTCGTTTACTCCACTCAACATCACCGTCTTGTCTAGGAATGCATTAATGATTAGTTCAGCCCTTTGTCTAGGTTAACAGTTGATGCCATTCCAAAGCCTATTGTCGCCAGCACTGAGCCTCCAACGATGCATAATAAATACTGTAAATAATCCATGTGATAAATGTTTATGTCAAATTACGAGCGCCTCTCAAATGTACAGGGGACCATATGTAAAGATAGCTATCAACAGACATCCAAATGTCATCTTCGAATTTGGCATGTCCGCCAGACGCCATCAAACCTGAAGAGATGCCACGGAGAACATCACAAGGATCTCGACAGACGCCATGTCTATTTTAGGACATTCGTCTCTAAATGAGTCTTCTTCTGATCAAAGATAATATAGTCATGTTTATCAATACCTATCAGACCACGCCCGTGTGAGATACAATTGCAAGACCAACACAGGTCCGGACAAGGTTTTTTTTACCAGTTGTACGCTGTAACGATCGTAATATTGTACGAGACGGAAAGATACATGGTCATGTTGCGATGGACTCGTCAGAATGGGAAAGCACATCGTCATGTTTTCATGGACTTGTCAGACGGGAAGATACATGGTCATGTTACGATGGACTCGTCAGAATGGGAAGACACATCGTCATGTTTTCATGGACTTGTCAGACGGGAAGATACATGTTCATGTTGCGATGGACTCGTCAGAATGGGAAGACACATCGTCATGTTTTCATGGACTTGTCAGACAGGAAATTACATGGTCATGTTGCGATGGACTCGTCAGAATGGGAAGACACATCGTCATGTTTTCATGGACTTGTCAGACGGGAAGATACATGGTCATTTTGTGGTGGACTTGTCATACGGGAAGATACATGGTCATTTTGTGGTGGACTTGTCAGACAGAATGATACATGGTCATTTTGTGGTGGACTTGTCATACGGGAAGATACATGGTCATGTTGTGATGAACTTGTCAGACAGAATGATACATGGTCATGTTGTGATGGACTTGTCAGACGGGAAGATATATGGTCATGTTGTCATGGACTTGTCAGACAGAATGATACATCGTCATGTTGTGATGGACTTGTCAGACAGGAAGATTCATGGTCATGTTGTGATGGACTTGTCAGACAGGAAGATACATGGTCATGTTGTGATGGACTTCGCGACATTCAGTCTGTAGGTCATGCAATCGCGACGGCTTGAAACGTGTAAAATTTCAACGATCCTAGAAAGTCTGATTTCCTGTTCTAGTTACACGTCTAAATAGTCGACAGAGTAAGATGTACAATCTTACACGTCTAAATAGTCGACAGAGTTAGGTGTACAATCTTACACGTCTAAAATGTACAATCTTACATGTCTAAATAGTCGACAGAGTTAGGTGTACAATCTTACACGTCTAAATAGTCGACAGAGTTAGGTGTTGAATCTTACACGTCTAAATAGTCGACAGAATTAGATGTACAATGTTACACGTCTAAATAGTCGACAGAGTTAGATGTACAATCTTACACGTCTAAATAGTCGACAGAGTTAGATGTACAATCTTACACGTCTAAATAGTCGACAGAGTAAGATGTACAATCTTACACGTCTAAAATGTACAATCTTACATGTCTAAATAGTCGACAGAGTTAGGTGTACAATCTTACACGTCTAAATAGTCTACAGAGTTAGGTGTACAATCTTACACGTCTAAATAGTCGACAGAGTTAGGTGTACAATCAGGGAAAACTGCTTTACTAAAATGACTGTAAATAGGGTGTGAGCACCTTGCGAGTTGAAATGTATGGCACGACAAGTATCATCACGTCTGAAGCTCGAAAACTACTCTACTTGTACTTATAATAAGTGATACATATATCAACATTATCAATTATATAGATAATATAAAGAAGTATTAATACACTCCCATAATTAATGAGGTAAAAAATCTAATCAGATTAAAAAGAATATACTTTGAAGTTACCCAAGTTGAAAATAGACTCTTTACCAAGGTTGTAACTAAGCAAACGTTTATTTACGAGACAATACACATAGGTTGAGTGAGTGAGTTGGGTTTAACGCCGCTTTTAACAGTATTCAAGTTATATCACAGCTTGTCAGCTTAATGTGAGAGGAAAGCCCCAAGTGATGCAGGACTCAGACGTTTACCACTTCGGGGAAACCCACGAGCACGGGTATGGTGCTGACAAACCTAGAAACATAATCGGGGCGAACCGGGATTCGAACCCACAATCATAGGTTCCTGGCGTGCCCAAGGGACGCAACTCTGCACAGCGAATCGCGGCGCTTTAGACGACTGGGCCACCCGTGCCCCCAAATAAACATAGGATGCATACATGTGATAAAACTGTTTTTCTATTTTATTTTGAAAAGGAATTGTGTCCTCACACCTAACCAGAGAATAATGAAAACGTGCCAGGTCCGTATTTTTTCAAATCGACAATGACCTGAAGAAGTCCATCACAGCATGACGATGTATCTTCTTGTCTGACCTGAAGAAGCAATGTCCTCAGCACTGTGATAGTCGCAATCGATCTATTGATGTCATTGCCAATGTTTGGCGGACATTCTTGTCCATGCAATTAACACAAATAGACAAATGGTTAATCTAACAATACGCTACCGTGTCAACTGATTGGACTTCTTGAGTACAGGAGACTGATGGTGTTGAATAAATTAAAGGCAATTATGTACATGTGTTTATACCACTTTCAGGCGACCTACATATTCCGAACTGGGCGTCTGTCTAGTAATACAACCTCTCACATTCATGCATTATGACCTTAAACTGGTTTGCTTATTCTAAACAGCAGATCTGAGGACATCTCCATAAATGTCGCATCAGGTGAACTCTGAGAAAACCTTGTCTACACAATCTACATCAAGGGTGCGTGGGATCTTGTGCCAATTAGATGTTTTCTAAAACGATTCTGTTTAATTTCATTACCCGCTCTATTAGAAAATGTCTATCGTGGCTACGAGAAAACATAAACATAACGCACAAAAAAACGACATGATGTATAAGAAAACATCACAAGAATAAAATAGCGCTGCTTTATATATTTACTTTCGGAACTCCCCGATTGTTTTCGTTTTGGATACACACAAATCAGATATGTTTGTCTGAATGACTCATTCACTTGTACCGCGAACTTCGAATCCTGATTAAAAGCTGATTAAATGTCAAAGTTAACCTGACGTGACCTAGTTCCCCGATGGCGATGTGGTCAGATCACGGAGACAGGTATCGTTTTCTCAGAAAACGATCTGATTGTAATCAAGCTAAATTTAAAGGGCCTTCACAGTAGACATCCTACACCAACACCACGGCGGGCTGGAATATAACCGAGTCTGGTCCACCCAAACTAGAGATTGACGGTATGAGCACACCACAATCAATATCAGGTTACAGATGAGAGTGTCCATTAAGGACCATGCTCTCAATAATTATTCATATTCAAGATCGATGTCATCTATCCGATCCTCATCGGGAGGGGCGGTCGGGTAGCCTAGAGGTTAAGGCGTTCGCTCGTCACGCCATAGACCCGGGATCGATTCCCGACATGGGTACAATGTGTGAAGCCCATTTCTGGGTCCCCCGGCGTAAAACCATACTCAGGCATTGTGACAAGCATTGGATACCTCAACAGTCGCGTGATTAGAGCAGTAATGTAGGACGGATGTTCAAGGTACCATTAGGTGTTGTCCAGACACCGGGGAACGAAGGTCACAGACGACCCAAGGGCTTGTCTTGACATTCAGAGTCCATCACTGACTTCTAGGGTGACGCCAGTGTTGTACTTCTGTCTGAAGCCACTTTTCTAAGGTTGCTGTTGTACAACTGGGTGTTGTGTAAAGTCCATCTAAAGGTCTGGGGCAGAAAAGGTCCTCATATTCAATTTTAGTCATGGCAGCCCACAACAATAGGGAGGGGGCACGGGTGGCCCAGTCGTCTAAGGCGCCGCGATTCGCTGTACAGAGTTGCGTCACTTGAGCACGTCAGAAACCTATGATTGTGGGTTCGAATCCCGGTTCGCCCCAATCATGTTTCTAGGTTTGTCAGCACCCTACCTGCGGTCGTGGGTTTCACCGAAGTGGTAAACGTCTGAGACCTGCATCACTTCTGGCTTTCCTCCCAAGTAAAGCTGACACGCCGCGATATAACTGGAATACTGTTAAAAGCGGCGTTAAACCCAACTCACTCACTCACTCACTCACTCACTCACTCAAAACAATAGAGACCGTATGATTAAAATGTGTGATTGAGTGAGTGTGGGTTTACGGCGCATTTAGCAATATGCCAGCAATATCATGGCAGGAAACACCACAATGGGCTTCACATATACCCATTTGTAGAATCTAACTCGGGCCTTCTACGTAACGAGCCAACGCTTTAACCATTAGGCTACCCGCCGCTCTGTGTGACATGTCATCATGTCATAACGATGTGGAGCGATGCTCATGCAATCAGCCACAGGTTTATATAGATTGGACTGGATTATTTCCAAGCGGCCTTTATATACAACAGGGGCGGTCGGGTAGCCTAGTGGTTAAAGCTTTCGCTCGTCACGCCGAAGACCCGGGTTCGATTCCCGACATAGGTACACTGTGTGAAGCCCATTTCAGTTGTCCCCCGCCGTGATATTGTTTGAATATTGCTAAAAGCGGCGTAAAACCATACTCACTCACTATATACAATAGTGCTTACGGCGAAATACATTCATTCGTTCACCTATCTCTGTGTCTAATATTCCCGACGTGGGCCTTACAGTCACCTAAAGCGGGTGAAAAGTCCAATGGGATGCAGGTCATAGTCGTTAAAAACCTTCCCGACAACTTCGAATACACCCAGGGATCATGACACATGACACTGACATACCATGCCGCAGTTTTAACATGAATACCCCACTCAGACACTGTATACTGACTCCGAGTTGACCTGTACTTGTTTTAGCCCTTTAATGCAGGGTAACAACAAGCACTCTCTTTTAACGTCTTTTGGTATGACGCGGCCGGGGATCGAACCCCGGACCTTCCGCTCTCCGGGCGGACGCCCTACCACTAGACCACGGAGGCGGTCTTCAGTACAAGGACACCTAACTGAATATTGTTTGCTCGTGACTAATTTCCTCAATGCATCTAACGACAAAGTCTGACGTAATTCCTACACATTAACATCAACTATCAATACTCGTGGCATGAAGAATAAGGTCACCTTGGAAACAGTGAATTAAAAAGGCTTTTTTAAACGAACATGGATTTTTTGGTTTTGTTCAGATCACACAAAAAATAACATTTCTTCTCTTCAGTTGGACCACCGCTTCTAAGAGGAACACCTCTTCAGAGTTGATTACAGAACAAGCGAAACGTCAGCTAGTATTTTGGAAGTAGCCGAGGGCCCTTTGCGCTGATTACAGGACGGACACGTTAAGCACCCTAGTGCCTGCTCTAGCATTACCTTCGTTTGCTGAAGCGAATGGCATCACTCAAGAAGTCAGTGATGGACTCTGAATGTCAAGACAAGCCCTTGGGTCGTCTGTGACCTTCGTCCCCCGGTGACTGACCAAGCAAGAAACAGACATTGGGCTGCTGGCTGGACAAGCAGTACAGAGGTAGCTAACAGGGCAGGTTACACGTCAAATGTCTTCTGATGACATTTGCGACAAAAAACCCAGACTGCCTGACTGGACATGTATAAAATAGACACCACCTAGCCGAGGCGACGTGTGTGAAAGTGAACCGTAGAAGATCCTTATTATAGTACGCATATCTGACTGGACATACACGGCACCCAGCTGCAGATACCTGTGTCTGATACTCATATTGACTGAATGTGAAGTATAAACAAATGCCCGCTAGGTTAATGTGAACTATGGACATATACGTGCATTGTGTCTAAGCGAGAGATTGGCTTGCTGTTGACATAATCTGTTCCTTAAATGTGAGATATAGAAATATGTTGGTTAATTGAGACATATGCATATTTATCATATAATGGGTAGGTTTCTCGGCAGGATAAAGCCAACGGATAAAAACGATATCCGTTGGGGTCATATGCGGATAGAGATGCAAATATCAAAGGTCAAGTAGGGACTACTTTCACTGTTTATAAACAAACTATGGCGTCACCCTCGTCATTCGGCGATCGAGTCAGAATTAACCATCGGGAATCTGGATAAACTACAGGGATAATAGCTATCATTATCAAAAGAACAGTCTAATATACTGAGAATCAGTGTCTAACTGTGATGTAGCTGAGGCATTTTATAAGTTTTGGCATCTTTGGAGATATAAATTTCGAAACAATTTTGCGAGGGCACGAGGCCTAGCCAAGCAGGATCAGTAGCAATATCTGTGCTTGTAGACCTCTGCGGCTTTTCCACAAATTAAAATAGTTAGATTTGGCCGAAATATGTTTGAATTGTTACCTTGTTTCGTTTTGTCGCTGAGTGTACATCTTCTTAATATGAAAGGACAGACCGACTGTCAACAACGCCTGACCGTGGCCGTGATGTCTCATAGACTAGGGTTAGAGTAGCTTCCCTTTGACAAAGGGCAGTTACTCTAGCGGACAGACCGATGGATTGCCGCGAAAGGCAATTAAAAACAACTGTTGTTTTGCGTATATGTTGCTTCGCCACTGTATAACAAACATATTTCAGTTGGAACTATATTGGCTACTGTCACTGTCTGACTGACACATCGCTTTCCCTGTGACGTAATAAATATTAATGCGCGCATTCCAGGAAAACTCGCAATGTTTCGGTAATGTTTTGAGAGGGGGAAAGCGATTTTGAAGCACAGAATTAAAGACTGCAATATATGATAAAGAGGTTATCACGCTTGTGTGTTTGGGGATGGTAAATATCCTGTATTAGGAATAAACACTATGTATTTAGCTCGTCAAGGCTCGCTAAGTACAATGTTTATTCCTAATGCAGGATATTTACCATCCCCAAACACACTCGCGTGATAACCTCTATGTACGTCGCTTGACTGTGAAATATAGACACATGCCTGTTCATTGAATTGAAATATAGACACATGTATACGTACGTCGACTGAGCGTGAAATAAAGGCAGATGCCTGTTCATTGATTGTGAAATATATAAACATGCCTGTTTATTGAATGTAAAATATAGACAGATGCCTGTTTATTGAATGTGAAATATAGAAACATGCCTGTTTATTGAATGTGAAATATAGACACATGCCTGTTTACTGAATTGTCGCGCTTTGGTTAATTTTGACACTTTCTTCTTGTTTTTGTAAGGGCGGCAATGCGACAATGTCCCGTCTAGGATTCCATACACAGCAGTATCTTTCCGTCACGACTTCATTTTTAGGGTCGACATTACTTATGAAGGTATTGGAGAAATACAACTAAAACAGTTAAGGATCAATCGATTCTTTCACATCACTATAGTTAATCTTGTCATGAGAGGACAGCTTTAGTGATGTGAATGAATTGATTGATCCTTACCTTGATATTTGCTGATATTTGTTGAAATGCCTTAATTGACCAATTTCAATCGTTATAATTTCTAATAGGTATTTAACAGCTTTATCCCATTTATTATTTTAGTGTTATATTTTATCAGTTTTAAGTAACCATATATGTCTACAAAATTATCCTCGTGCAAAAAAAACCTAGCAGATCAGTATGAAGAGACCATTAAGCTATACTACTTTTAATTACATTTTAGTGCGAAATTCGGGGAAACGTATCCCTGTTACAGTAAACAGATGTTTACATCGATGCTATTTCCATTATCAATGTGTCAGGTGCCACCCAGAAAGACCAACGTTTCTGACGAACAAATAACCTTTTAATTATTGCCTGATCCAAATTGAAAGTTTAGTGTTTTGTAGATTACGAGTCTTAGTTTTTAGTAATGACTAATGTTGGCCACACTCTACGGAAACCGCAGATTTCAAATTCAATATTCTCTCTGATCTGACACAGGTGAGGTGGCTCCAAAGGTCTGGTTAGGTTATGACGATTGTAGTTCGAATCCCAGATTCTTTGATTCTGATGCTTGATTTATCAGCCCACAATCAACTCACGTTCTCAGCCAACCTCGACTCACACACTATAATGACTCAGCGTCATGCATATCCCATACTTAAACACTGACTATCGAGACACTGGATTGTCTGATCCGTCACTTGATTGTCTGGTCAAGACGCGATTGTATACAAGCGCCGTCGTATGTCAGGAGCGCTGCAAGACACTCTTAGCCTTTTCGCGAACACCTGGTGTCATTACATTCGTGACTAACTCGTGTTATTCCGGGACAAGCCGAATAGCGACTCGTGCCCATTTTTACGACTGGCTTCCGTCTAAGCGCAAACGGGCATACCTAAAACAATTGTCAACTCGGTTCACATATATTTCCCCATGCATTATATGTCTTTCAAATGCAATTTAAAGCACATCGTGACATGCGGAATTATACAGTATGATTAAACACATTTAACTGTGTCTTGGGTATATTTTTAGATGCAAGACATATGTAAAATCAAAATATATTTCTGAGGGAATCTTTGACGAAGAACTTGAAATTATATGCGCATTCTGATTGGTTTGTCGTATTTTCGCACATAACATTCATCGATAGGGGGACGAGTCTTCTTGCAGGTTACGGAAAGGGGCGAGTGGTGACGAATGGTGTCATCACTGACTTTCAATGATCCATTCATATTATTGGCACCGTTATTTGGCCTTTTACGCCCAATGGAATCTGTTTCGCCAGATAATCGCGACATTCGTGACCAACTCGTGTTATTCCGGGACAAGCCGAATGCAGGTTACGGAAAGGGTCGAGTGGTGACGGAAAGGGGCGAGTGGTGACGAATGGTAATCGAGACTAATTATTCTCTGACGTTGACGTCCTCTGTTTGCGACAGTCGTAGCGTTAAGATCGCTTTGTGGAATGGATGCTTGTCGTCAACATACTCGAACTACCGGAGGCACTACCAACACACCAATCACACAGGTATTTGAAGCTCATGACGGGGACGTGAGCGCAGCATAATACACAGTGTCAGACCACGCGGCCAATCAGGTAAAATCAATTCTAAATTAGCGTTATTCATGGTTTAAGCACGCACGTCCACGCGTAATTGACATCGGTTCTATGAGCACTCATTGTGCTTTATGTAGGACTGCAGCAAATTAATGTTATGTATGCCGGGCTACGTGCAAGCATTAATCAACGGTGGCCCCGACTGTGAATGTGTAGTTTTCAACTTCTATCCAGGTTTTATATTTACGTACATTGACACCAATGCCCTGATGTGAAATATCCGTTCTGAACGAGTATTTCGTAATTCTAACAGTGAGCAAATATTGCCTCAAGGAGTCCGAAATGTAAGTACAGTTAAACCTCAGTATGTCGAAGTCATAGAGGCCTCGTATTTCAAGACACGCGGATTATTGATAAAGATGTTGTCTGGACCAAATACTAAACGATGAATGGACATCGAATTAACAAGTTAAAATAGAGTTGGTCCTGGGACCTAACAAATTACATCGAGTTATCAGTATTTCGAGACAAATAAAGATGCTGTCTGGACCAAATAGTAAACGATAGGACGAGTGAATGGACATCGAATTAACAAGTTAAAATAGAGTTGGTCCTGGGACCTAACAAATTACATCGAGTTATCAGTATTTCGAGACAAATAAAAATGCTGTCTGGACCAAATAGTAAACGATAGGACGAGTGAATGGACATCGAATTAACAAGTTAAGATAGAGTTGGTCCTGGGACCTAACAAATTACATCGATTTATCAGTATTTCGAGACAAATAAAAATGCTGTCTGGACCAAATAGTAAACGATAGGACGAGTAAACGGGCATCGAATTAACGAATGGAAATTGTTAAGAATGTTCTTAGAGTTGGTCCTGGGACCTAACAAATTACATCGAGTTATCAGTATTTCGAGACAAATAAAAATGCTGTCTGGACCAAATAGTAAACGATAGGACGAGTAAACGGGCATCGAATTAACGAATGGAAATGGTTAAGAATGTACTCAGAGTAATGTTTAATATTTTCATTATTTTTTCCAACGCTCCAATGAATCTTTTGCAAAAATCGTCATGGATCAAAGTTAACCAAGGAAAAAATAGTTTTCATTAAAACCTATGGCTTTCAGTGTATGCATCTTTTACAGCAATGTCAAGTCGATTTCGAAACGTACCGTTTACATGAAGTAAGGTATGGTGTTTCTTGTTCAAAAGTAATTGTCAATTTAGAGCAAAGCTTAGTTGACAAATAAACCCTAGATGGGGTCATTATACAATTCTATTTGAGTGTCACACCCCTTGCTTTGACGCAACCACTGCACGTGGCAAAATGGTCATGTTGGAATTTCATAATACGTCACGTGACTGAGTTCCTGAGACAAGGTAGGTCTTTTTTATGAATGTCAGCGGAGTTCTAAACACAGCAGAAACATTCGAGGGACGTTCTCGAAACGTCTTTTATGGTATACGATTATGTTTTTCAGAAATTCGTATCCTGATACATCTTGACTATTCCTCTGATTGATTTCAAGATATGAACAATAAATGGATTAATGATTTACATGCTGTTTAAATGTTTAATATCCCTTTATTGTTATTTCCCTTTTTGTTGTCATAAAACGAACTTACAAGAGGCTTACGTCATCTACCAGGCGCCGTGTCGCGGCCTGTCGGACGTCCGAGGATGTCACACAAGATATTGACGCCATTACCAGACAGACAGACAGACAGACAGACAGACTTTATTTTGACTCAAGCCATGTACACAAGATACATACATGTAGTATATCTGGGGTAATGAACATTATTATGATTAAAATACATTATCATATGAACAAAATAAAGTTCAGAACTTCATCGTGGATAAAGAATACATATCTAACTTAACTGTTGTTTCTTAATTTTAAAGATTCAAAGATATATTTGGCTAAATTTCTCAACCAACATTATCAGATGTAAATAACTGAGCAAGTTTGAGCGAGTGAGTGAGTTTAACGCCGCTTTTAACAATATTCCAGTCATATCACGGCGTGTCAACTTAATGTGGGAGGAAAGCCCGAAGTGATGCAGGTCTCAGACGTTTACCACTTCGGTGAAACCCACGAGCACGGGTATGGTGCTGACAAACCTAGAAACATAATTGGGGCGAACTGGGATTCGATCCCACAATCATAGGTTTCTGGCGTGCATAAGGGACGCAACTCTGCACAGAGAATCGCGGGACGACTGTGCCACCCGTGCCCCGGACCAAATTTGAACACTGATGGGTTTTACATAATAATATTTCTTAATAAACAAACATATCCATTTCCTATAGAAAGACAAATTAATAGAAGTTAAATTTATCTTCCAAGACGTTGATATTACATTTTATACAGTTTCTCTCCCCTCGGGGAATTCCTAATGCTGCCATGTCTCCCCGTTTCAATACGAGAGGAATGAGATGATGAGCAGTGAAAATGTTCAGAAACTATCAGACAATCATCATCTGATTTTATTGTGAAAAGTGACAGTTATAACCTCAGATGTGTTTGATTGCTTTTTGTTAATTCATCCCAAGTGCTATGTCTGTTCAATAGCGATTGGTCTTCAAAATACATTTCAAATAAAAAATGTATTCATTTTTTCGTGTTCTTTATAAGTTGTCTATGTCGATTAATATTTTCTTTAGATCAGTAGTTTTATATCCTCAAAACACCGACATTAATGTCAAATAAACTCCCGATGGTCGTCAGATGTGATCCTACATGTATTAATACCTGATGTCGCAAGACTGTGTCAGGTTTCATATACCAGATATTAATAAAATCGCAGTGTGATGAGTATATACTCTCAGCTGGCACGAGTAGTGACAAAGTACTTAACATGGATAAACGTGATCTCATAACTGACATCTTCTGACATTTAGAATTACTTTGACTTCCACTCACAACGGCCAAGTTCCATGGCGCTAGTTCTTCACATCATGTGAACTGAAGCACATGTGACACATGTGGCGTCTCCTTGGGCAAGTGCCTCTGTTCACCCAGCAGTGAGTGGGTACCCGGTAGGATGAGATGGCAATACGGCTGTTAGCGTTCTAGCGCCTAACTGGCAGCTTGGGTTGTATACTCCTCGGGGAGCTGAGAATTATTCATGAGTGCACATTGACCCAGTGACCAGGTTAATAATACCACTTTGAGCATGCCCCTGAGATGCAGTGTGCCGTCATAACGTAGAGAACACACGTTTCAACAACCTAATACATGGCTGCACTCCCTAGATGGAGCGTTCGCGCCACATATATAAGTACTGGTTCAGTTGGACACGTCCCCTCGCTCTCCGCCCAAGCGGTCAAGGACGCCGCAATTATATGTGTTAGAGTTGCACGTCATGCGTCCTTCTGGTTATTTGGTCGATTTTCTGATTATGACCTTTGGCGTGGCACCCTTGTTTCCGTTTCACTAAACTGGTAACCATTCAACCAATGCTAATCCGACTTTCCTACAACATTAAGCTGACGCTCTGTTATGAAAATGACCTAGCTCAAAGCTACTGTTGAACTCAATTCATTCTACACCCTGAAAAACATCATTATTTTTTAAAGAAACGCACTCTACGTTTTGAGACCAGCCCCGAAGAGAGATAGATCGTCAGATGGTGTGAGTACCCCACAATAGATGTCAGTGTGCCATGGATGTATCCCACTGTCTTCTAAGTAAGGATACGGATACTGTAGGTTCAGGAGACACTATGTCTGCTGATGGAAGCCACAGCAGCGAGGCTGATACTTGTACAGGCCATCCGGTCATTATGTAGACATATCGTGCCGGTGGTGTATTATATGTGTTTTGTTCGTGCAACACTGTTCCGTTTCCGTCACTCGCTACAGGCTGAATGGACAAATCAGTCATGGTGATACCGAACCGGAGCATTGAATATTATTTTTTGGATGAATGAATGAATGGGGTTTTACGCTGATTGTTGCAATAGTTTTTTACCGATTAATCACAGGCTACTCCATGTTACTTGGATAAAAAGTCGCACTGTGATCGCGTACAGTCATTTTGTGACTTACTGAGCATGAGGTCTCAACCGAGGTGACATAGGAAGTGACAGAAATAGTTGGTCACAGCTAGGACGGGTGATATAGTTGGTTACAGATAGGACGGGTGATATAGTTGGTTACAATTAGGACGGGTGATATAGTTGGTCTCAGCTAGGACGGGTGATATAGTTTGTCTCAGCTAGGACAGGTGATATAGTTGGTCACAGCTAGGACGGGTAAAATAGTTGGTTACAGCTAGGACGGGTGATATAGTTGGTTACAGCTAGGACGGGTGAAATAGTTGGTTACAACTAGGACGGGTAAAATAGTTGGTCTCAGCTAGGACGGGGGAAATAGTTGGTTACAACTAGGACGGGTGAAATAGTTGGTCTCAGCTAGAACGGGTAAAATAATTGGTTACAGTTAGGACGGGTGATATAGTTGGTTACAGCTAGGACGGGTGATATAGTTGGTCTCAGCTAGGACGGGTGATATAGTTGGTCACAGCTAGGACGGGTGATATAGTTGGTTACAGCTACGACGGGTGATATAGTTGGTTACAACTAGGACGGGTGAAATAGTTTGTCTCAGCTAGGACGGGTAAAATAGTTGGTTACAGTTAGGACGGGTGATATAGTTGGTTACAGCTAGGACGGGTGATATTATTGGTTACAGCTAGGACGGGTGACATAGTTGGTTACAGCCAGGACGGGTGAAATAGTTGGTTACAGTTAGGACGGGTGATGTAGTTTGTCTCAGCTAGGACGGGTGAAATAGTTTGTCTCAGCTAGGACGGGTGAAATAGTTTGTCTCAGCTAGGACGGGTGACATAGTTTGTCTCAGCTAGGACGGGTGATATAGTGCGGAAGAGAGAGTGAGAGGTGTGTGTGTGTGTGTGTGTGTTTGTGTGTTTGTGTGTGTGTGTGTGTGTGTGTGTGTGTGTGTGTGTGTGTGGCTACTTGTACTCGTCCGGACAAGGTCGGTTTTATGCCAGTCATTAAGATAAAGTCCGGACACCCTGTACCCCGCCTATGTGCTTGTTTGTTTCATGTTTAGCCTTCATCAAACATGGGAATATAATTTCTTTTGACCGACAGTTTAGATATAGAGGAAACACCATATGGGAAAACATTAGGACAAAAAAACTCTGATGTAAAAAGGTTCATGACTGGGATAATAGAGGTCCCAAGGTATGAGATATAAGAGGAAACAGGACTTGGGTTAAAGGAAACATATATGAAATACACAGGGACCCAACACTGATGTGAGCACACATGAATGACGATTTAAGAGTATCCGGGACCGGCGATAAAAGCTGACACAGGAAATAAGCGAAGATGAGGCCACATAATAGAGATGACTGATAGAATGTAATCTACCACTTCATTGACTGGATGCAAATGTCGGCAATTCCTGACATTGCTGTCGTCCAATCGTCTTCTGCTCCATTGCCTCTGTGATGTGTGAAGACGGTTGCCACTCGATCCTTGAAATAATCGGCAGAATGCTCTTAAGCATGATAATTGCCTAAGACATACATCATTTTCGGCAGTCCCACTTTAGACAAAGACGTTTGCCGTGAAAGATTTAATAAATCCTCATTCGATGTTTCGACAATACAGAGTCGTACATTTACAGAAAGCTAAAGGAAATGGTCATATGTCTCGTTTCGTTTCCAAAGAGAAATTCAAATATTACCTATGGTGATTTCCAAATTTTACAATACCTCTTAGCTAAACAAATATTTCTACAAATGAATAAGTGAACCAGCAACTTCTTATCGTGATATTCCGTCAGTTGGTGAGCTGCCGAGAAAATCGAAATCGTTCACCCTTCAATTATATCCTGATACATCTTATTTAAGAAATAAACGACGCGTGGGAGTTGTTTATTATACAATAAAACTCAGCAGGTAGAATAAACCATGAGGGGCGCAGTATCGTGAAATATGAGATAGCTACGTGATAAATCGCTGCGCCCCTCGTGGTTTATTCTCCCTGCAGTGTTTTATTGTACGATAAACACTTCCACTCGTCGTTTATTTCTTAAATAAACCACACTTCGTTCTTCATTGTTCTTTGCGATTTATCGCGTAGGTGTCTTATTTAAATGTTAAATGGAATTGCAAGGCCTTGACATTGGGTGACGTTCTCAAAATCAAAATTCTCCATCTCACAATGACTGTGATCATCGTTAGACGCTATAAACCTGGCTCTGTCTCTACATATCACAAGATGAGGAGGCGCGGGGAGAACCGGAACCAGATTCGTTACAGGTTTAGTCCAGGTTGCATCAAACCGGAAGCGAACTGTACCCACAATGCAACAATGAGGGGAACATGTGAAAAGCGGTACATGAAACTATGGCAGGTAGGGTATGATCGCTGTTTCAAACTAAAAAAGGCCACAAGTTCTGACCTGACCAAACGAGAGGACATAAAATAGATTTGAATAATTTCACTTAACTGAGTTTCAGCTACTCTCTTAAAAAAATGGAGTGGAAATAAATAGGATCGGGACAATTGAACCACAGGTACATCGGAAGCTTAGTCACAAGCAGCTGATTGCGTATAGAAATACCAATTTCTATGTAAATAAGTGGCCCAAATAGAACTTGATCTACATACTCTTCACAAAGGGTACACGGAAGTGGAATATCCTCAGCGGGATGACTGACAGGTGGAATGTGAAGCAGTGCCCAGTCTAATTCCCTGCACACGACGGGAAGATTCACTACCGGAGTCTAGCATTGTTAAGCCGTTTCTTGTGAACGGTGTGTGGACAAAGCCAGCTCCAAAACGCGCTTGCCCCATTGTCCTATTCTTACTGGGAGCAGCAAGACTAATTGTCAGTTCAACATTCACGATTCTTGACATGTAAATTAAACACCACTGTCAGCTATTCCCACATCTCTTTTACATACATGTGTCCCCATGAATATCCGGGTTAGAATTGGTCTTCAGCAACGGGGGCACGAGTGGCCCAGTCGTCTAAGGCGCCGCGATTCGCTGTGCAGATTTACGTCCCTTGGGCACGCTAGAAACCTATGCTTGTGTGTTCGAATCCCGGTTCGCCCCGATAATGTTTCTAGGTTTGTCAGCACCATACCCGTGCTCAAGGGTTTCACCGAAGTGGTAAACGTCTGAGACCTGCATCACTTCGGGCTTTCCTTCCACAATCAGCTGTCACGCCGTGATATAACTGGAATACTGTTAAAAGCGGTGTTAAACACAACTCACTCACTCACTCTTCAGCAAACAATGTTTGTCGTAAAAGGCGACTCACGAGATTGAGTGGTCAGGCTGACTTGGTTGATACATCGCTTCGTGTCAATCACTGGATTGTCTGATCCAGACTCGATTATTTACAGACCGCCGTCATATAGCTGGAATATCGCGTCCAAGATACAACTCTTGCTCAGAAGTTGTTGAACAAGGTTACAACACCCAAGGCCTCAGTAAAGCTTTCAAAACGTTTCGTGGTAGACATGTGGAGGAAATTTCCAAAGTTTACACTTCGGTGACAAACATTATGCCTGAAGCAATTCCCTGTTTTGACTCGTAC
The DNA here is from genome assembly GCF_022045235.1 of Haliotis cracherodii. Taxonomy (NCBI): domain Eukaryota; kingdom Metazoa; phylum Mollusca; class Gastropoda; order Lepetellida; family Haliotidae; genus Haliotis; species Haliotis cracherodii. The sequence continues at coordinate 36,496,936 of NW_027266343.1, forward strand.
CATGTGTTCCATGTTTTATTCAGGTGAACAACTGACTTGCCTTTGCATGTGTTTGTGATTGGTGCCACCGGTGGGTCAGGATACGCTTTCCTTTTTGCGAACACCTGGTATCATCACTATTTGACAGTGATATTAATAAACATATGTTGGTGATATAGACGGAGTCTCACAATGGACTTCAGCATTATATTTCTTATGATTATGGAAATGGTTTTGTTGTTATTGGTTTTGTTGTTATTTACATAAAGTGGGGTTTCCAGGTTACGGTGTTTCACTGTAATGGTAATTAGATTGATGACACCGGGTGTCATTGCATGGATGACAATGTCCAGGGCCCACTTGCACAAAGCGATCTTAGCACTAAGACTATTGTAAGCCTATGTTAAAGTATGGGAGTTAAGATCATCTTAGCGCTAAGATCGCTTTGTGCAAGTGGGTCCAGGACTAACCTGCGCCTACACAAAGTGATCATCACGCTATGTCAAGTTTATGTTAATGTGGAGCACATGATCGATTTGGGATTGTAGACCACTCTTATATACAGTCGTTCCACTATTCAGTAGGATCCAGAATAGTACCAACCTTATTATATTCAAATTTTTTCTCAGATTTGACTGCTGTCTCCACCAAGCTCTGGCAAACCCTCCATATGCGACCACGTCAAGTGAACCCAGAGCGCCCAGTAAAAATGAGCAAATCGGCTCAAAGTGACGTCACGTCTCTTCCCAGTTATGGGACATGGGTCTCAATTCGCTCAATCGAGACCAACTCGTGTTATTCCGGGACAAGCCGAACAAGGACTCGTGCCTCTCTTGTGGCCATTTTTGCGACTGGGTTCCGTCTAAGCGGAAAGAGGCATAGGTAAAAATATTGTCAACTCGTTGCGTGTATATATTCCAGATACTATTGAAAACATATCGGTACTAACAGTATTATACAGTATGATTGAACACATTTAACTGTAACTTGGGAATATTTTTAAATGCAAAACATATGTAAAGCCAAAAAATATACCTTAGGGATTCTTTGACTGAAGTACTTGAATTCATATGCGCATTCTGATTGGTATGTCGTATTTTCGCACATAACATTAAACGAAAGGGTGTTATGTACTCGTTTTCGCACATAACACTCATCGATAGGAGTGTCATGTAGGTTTATCTCGTCTCGGTAGCTCTTCTGATTAGGTCTATTCAGCCATGTACCGTCATTGCCCGGTTTCTCCAAAGGTTCGACGGGCAAACTCAACTGATGGGATATCATTGGTTATAATGAAAGGTGGGAATTGACCGAATTACTTCAAACCCCTTTCCGTACGCACTTTAGAATAAGCTGGTTATTATGAAAACTTTAGATAACATGTAAATGAGCATTTAACGAAAAAAACAGATGAACAACATGGATGGATACACCACAAGTTTTCGATGGAACTGTTAAAGCCACTGTCTGTATAAAGGTCAGTGTAATGTTCTCTCTTCTGAAAAGAAATATATTGGCATTGATTCGAAAATACCCTGTGAAGAGTCTGAAACTATGTACACTGAAAACAGATTCACACTTTGGCACTGATTTGATGTTCTGTTAAAGTCTATGTAACATAGTCTTTGTAATTTGCAGGTGGCGCCACTATTCCTCCTCTGCTTGTCATCTGTAAGTTGTCTGGGTAAGGTAGATCTACTTGCTGACTAATGTTGACTGCAGAATTTTACAAGTTCTCTCCTGTCGTATTGCCTGATGAAGTCTGTGTCTCAGTTCTTTCCATGTCCTCTGCTGCAGCACTCGTTGGTTTCAACTGTCTCCTGTTTCAGCGGTAGTAACGGCCATCGGGGGTCTCCAGTACATAGGATCGAGGTGTCGCATGCTGACTCATCACTTCTGTACTCACCCAATTCTTATTACCTTTTTCCATAATCCCTGGATCCCCCTGGTGTAAGGGAGATACTTCACGCTTGCCAGGGTAATGGGAGAGTTGCTTATGTTGCCTTGCTTGTGGTTTCTGCTTCGTGTCCTCCAGACCCTGTGGCTTTAACAGAGGTGATATCACAGCCAGTGTCGTGTTCAGTCTCCTACCTAGGAACATCTGTGCTGGGGACTTCTTCAAGCCTTCAAGTGGACTATTTTTGTAAGTCATCAATGCTTTGTATAGATCCTTTGTTTTCCGCTACAATTTTTTACCGTCTGTACCATGCGCTCCGCTTGTCCATTTTACTGTAATGTAATGTGGGTTGGATTTCATATACCTGAAGCCATATGAACTTGCGAGAGCCTTGAAATCAGCACTAGGATACTGAGGTCCATTGTCACTGAAAACAATGTCTGGCATTCCATATTTGGAAAACTGGCTCTTTAATTGGTCGATTACTTGAGAGATTGTGGTTCTTTAGGGCTTAGCGATTTCTGGCCATTTGGAGTAGTAGTCAGCAGTCAGCAAATATCGGTTGCCATTGAATTCGAACATGTCAGTTCCTATTTTGGACCATGGGCGATCAGGCAGTCCAACCTGTATTTGGATTTTTTCTCTGATGCTGTGTACTCACTGCACATTTTCCAACAATGTCCTCTATCTGTGAGGCCATTCCACACCACAACAATACTTCTCTTACATGGCTTTTACATTTTACTATACCAGTATGTGACTCATGGAGCTTCTTCAGCATTTCACCCTGAAGAGATTTGGGAACAGTCAGTTTGTGGCCTTTGTAGAGGAGCCCATCTGTGCATGATATTTCTTCCTTGAAGTGTATTGTCTCAAAGCTCTTGAAAGTTTGTCTTTGGTAGCTGACAATCCATCCATTACCAAAGATCGGAGATCTCTTAAACTCTCATCCTCATTCGTAGCTCTTTTGAAATGGTCATACGTTTCTTCCGTGATTGGCAGGTAGCTGAGCATATCTACCTCCAAGTCTGGTAGCAGCTTATCATCCATGTCTTGGATATATGACAGACTTAGCTGGTCTGAACTATGCATCTCTGATCCTGGCTTGTAGGGCACCTCAAGGTCATAACTTTGTAGCACCATCAACAGCTCCTTGTAGTCGTAAAGGAGCCTGGTGTAGTGGTTTTCTGAAAATAGCCTGGAGGGGCTTATGGTCAGTCTCCGCCTCCACAGCCTAACCACAAGGAGGACGAGTCGTATTGCAAGTTAAGGAAAGGGGCGAGTGGTAACGAAATGATAATTCGCTATGCAGAATTGTGCCCCAAAGGTACCAGGATCCACAGGTGTGTTTTCAAATTCGAAATTCGTCTCTATAAGGCTCGTTGGTTGGGCAGATCAAAAATGGCAAACGTATAAATCTTGCATGACTCTTACAATAAACGGACAGACCGTGTTGTAATTGAAATAGCGTTCACAACAGCATTAAATTATTAAACAGTCTTTGAGCATATGCAGTGTGCTTGTGGAAAGTACCAACATTTATTGGGTCGATAAAACAATTTAACGTGTGTTACTGAGGATTTGCTGCCTGGCAGTATATATTTAATATTTCAGCGATACACGCCACGATAATGGACAGACACATTATCGTGTGTCCGATATTGGAAAACGAACAGGTGTGATGAAAGGCCCTATCTGACCCGCGTGAGCTGCCCAATTTTATCACTGTAGAATTGGAGTGTGTTTTTTTGCTTTGTAAAACGTTCACTTATAACAACACCAAATCCTAGTAGTTTAATGGTCTATCTTTGAGCGTTTTGTCTCATTTTCTCATCTTCCCGAGTTCAGGGAGTTAACTGGCTGTAAAAGTCCAGTTTCCACCATTGCCGAACTAGCTTGGAATTCAATCAATCATTTTATTTCTAATACATATAGGCCACAGGGCTTTGTGTACAAAAGTTGAGTACAGGTACAGACAAGTTTTAAACATTCATTTCGCATTTCTTACTTCATACACAGATATTTTGCTAGATTTGTAATAATAAATGTATCTGGTGATGACAGAAGCATATTAAATTTATGAACGTTAGGATGACAATAGAACTTTGCTTTGCCGTAACTTGACATGCGATGGACAAATAAGCAGGAAGTGGTACTCGGTTTCAACACAGTCTAATTTACAAAATTTGCATTTTCTTAAAATTCTTTGGATTTTATAATGACGTCCATTCTCAATTTCCAAAGTATGACGACTCAGTCTGAATCTCGTGACGGTTGTTTTCATATTTTGCGAATTTAAGAATGACAAAGAAGGTTCACATTTATCATAAGTCTTAAAATAAGCATAATGTGACATTTTTGAACTTGCAACAAGTTCGCTATGCCAGATTTGCTGAAAATTGTCTTTCAGGCGTTATTTAAACATATCAAGAAAAACCTTTCGGTTTCCATACATTTGGAACCTCCAAACATCTCTGAAACCAAGTTAACAGAGGCAATTCCTTAATTTAGTTACCCAATTGACACGACCATGTTCATTATTTAGGTACAACATATTGTAGCACTTTCTTGGTAAACTAAAGTCTGGCATCTTTAGTATGTTCAGCCAATATTTCACACATCTGGTCGAAGCATATACTCGAATAGGGTATCTGCCAAACTCGCCCAATACAGCATTGTTTGATGCGGATAATGTTAAACCCCAAAACCGTTTACATGCATATAACTCCCCAGCTTCCAATTTTTCAACATTTTCAATCCCCATACCTCGGCACCATACAGAAGCACTGGCATGATCTTCGCATCAAAACTTTGGAAGTAGAAATCTGGTGAAAAAGGTTGTAGCGAAGTATACCTCTCAGGATAGTTATACATACCCTTTTCGCCTGCAGGGAAATCTTATCAAGAGTTTTAGACCAGTTAAGTCTATTATTAAAATACAAACCCAAGTAAGTATAACCGCAAGCAACTTCAACCCTTTTCCCTTTGTAAAACCACTTTTCGAAACGTGACAAACAACCGCCATTTTTAAATACATCTTTGGTCTTAGACATATCAACTGACATTTTCCGAGTGTTACAAAAATTCTCAAGGACGCTTAGTTTCTTCTGGAGGTTAGAAACACTGTAGCCAACGAGTATCAAATCATCTGCAAATAGAAGTAACAGGAAGTGGATAATGTCTGGATGGAGCTGTACACCAAACGGACACTCCTCTTCCATCTCAAGAACTGGAGCAAGAATTGGCTAAGTACACAGCCTTGCCTGACACCCAAAGGGCAATCGAATGCCTCAGACATACGATTGCTAGACCATACACTTGCCTTAACGTCCTTGTAGATTGACTGCAAAATTCTACCCATTTTTGTACATAATCCCCGTTTATAAAGCAAACTCCAAAGAAGGTTACGGTGTGTGGAATCGAACGCCTTAGAGAAGTCAATAAAAGTCACGTAAAACTTACCCCCTTTACGTGAAAGCAATCGTTGTACAAGAGCATTAAGGACAAAACAGTTATCTACCGTGGAATACTCCTTCCGAAAGCCTGACTGGCATTCAGAAATATCACAAAGTGTGTCTGTCCAGAAAACTAATCTCTTGCATAGAATTGAAGTGAATACTTTGCTAAGGAGACTTTGCTAAGAAGGCGTATGGCTCGATAGTTATCTGGAACTGTTGCGTCATCTTTCTTATGTAATGGAATTATAATTCCTAATGACCAATTTTCAGAAAAAGCACATGCTATTGAATATAATCTTCAAGTAAGGAGAAGTAACATCTGATGAGTGTTTTATGTATTCGCTTATGATATGGTCAACTCCAGCTGAAGTCACGAATACTGTCTGTGATTTCTGATCTTGTTATAGGGCAGTCAAGAATATCTTCTATCAATTCATGAGATTCACATAAGTACAGTCTTTTATCGTCACTGTCAAGAGGATCAATATTTGTGTATAATGTTGAGAAATATTTGACTATGCTCAGGTTCGAACGCATCTTCCTTATGACTAATGCTCACACGGGTTGGTAAATGATCACTTTCTGAGCGGGACATAATGTCAAAGTCTGCGATATGTTGAAATATATCTGTTGATACTAACGCATAGTCAATGACGCTGCATCCCAAATGTCCTATTAAAGTGAAGTCGCCGGAGTTTGCCCCAACCCTTCCATTGATAATATGGAAGTCCAGAAGTGAGCACATTTCGAGGAGAGATCTACTGAACGTATTCACCTTCTGGTCCCTAGGTATTCGTGGCATATCGAACTTGGTTAACAGGTTGGTATAATGTTCATCCCCTTCCAAATAGTGAATGATATCATCTCCGACGTAGTCTTGTTCTGTGCCAGTTCTGCTGTTTAAATCCCCGAAAAATAAAATGGAAACATCTGGAAACTTTACCAACACACTAAGTAATAAGTTCACAAGTATGTCAACACCATTGCGACTGTCTTTGTCATCATACCATGACGAGCCTTCTGGCTGAATGTAACTAAAAACACATAAGACATTTAAGTCATAACTTAATATGTCCTTGTCAAACAACACGGTAACTGCATTATCCCCAACCTTAACATCAAGAATGTACTTCGCTAATTGAGCTTTAACTAAAACTAGTATTCCCTCAGAATATCGACCATACTGAGATAACTTATTTGGAGAAATTATCTTGTAGTCAGGAAAGAGGGTGCTAATGAAGCCGATTTCTGCCATCCATGTTTCATATATCGAGATGACCTCATGGTTGTATATGAAAGAACAGAAGTCACTATCCTTAAGTTTATTTAGTAACCCTGCAATATTAATTATTCCAGGAGAGAGATCTATAGGGGTTGGGTAAAGCATCACGGTCACAGCCTTGACCACACCCCTATCTCCTTAACCCATGAGCAGTGCTAGACTTGGGTCTAGGGCGTAGTACACGGTCTTGGTCCCGATCCCTAGGGGTCTCCGTAGGCGGTGGTGATTGTCTGTTATCTTTCGTCTGCACAGTTGGTGACATATCTTTCACCATCAGTTTGCCACCTTTGATGTAACCTCGCTTGTTATCAGCACGTAGGGCCCGTAATGTTTCCCGCTGACGTAAGGTAAGATAATTTGATACACCAATGTTTTTTGTAGCAAGTTCAGATCTATTTTTCAACGCCGCTATCTTCTGGTCTGAATCTTTAACTTTAGCGATGAGAGTCTTGATTTCCCCTGACCAGGTTTACGAATTCTATGGGCACGTGCAGTGTCAGATACTGTCAACAGTTGTGATGGCGTGGTCGAGTTGAGTGCATCTACAACTTTCTGTTTACAAACATCGCAGGTTTCATTTATGCCTTCCTCAATACCATATATGACTAGATTGCCCCGCCTATTAAAGGTATCGAGCCTATCAACGTCATCCTGAAGTCGCGCGATGAGCTCGTGCAATCCGTGTATTGAGTCCGTAGGCTGGAATTATGGAGTTAAATTTTGACTGGACTGTCGAGTCTATGTATAGTCCAATCAAATTCGTGTAACGAAATCAACATCCGGTTCGTAAACTGCCGTGGAGATGACGGTCGATTGCAGGATTTGCAAGGCATGTGTACCGTCAGCTTAGCATCAACAGATACTTTACACTTCGTTTCATGTTTTTAATCAAGGTGCTCTCGTGATTTGAAGCACTTTTCGAAGTAAGACACGTTTTGTTACAATATAGATCTTGATTATCAATCCTGTCGTCTTCACTTCGCGCCGCCATTTTGTTTGAAGCAAATGCAACCGATATCAGAGGTGGAATCTGATTGGTCAATAGGAAGGATATAGAAGGGTCATAACTCGTTATAGCCACTGGTGGCGCTACGATCGAACCCAGAAGTTCCGGCCTAGTTCGGCAAGGATGGAAACTGGACTTTTACAGTCAGTTAACTCCCTTGCCTCGGGAAGATGCTTTTTCTTTATCAAGGCACATAGTTTTAGGAGACTTCATCTGTCATTTGGGGCCACGGACTTGCTCATCGTTATTTGTCATACTTCTATGCTATAAAAAGTGCAAAATTAAAGTTTAATGCAGAAATAATATACCTGTCACTATATTTTGTGAACACCTTAAAAGATGCCCTTATTACTGACTAGAGGGTCTTTATCATACCCAACCCTTGTTGGCATACATAGAGCTGATGAACAATGAAAAACTCAAGGGTTCGCTGTCGCAAAGTGTGTCACAGGTACCTTTTCTGTATACTAACCTAAATTGGAATACGCAAATGTACCTAGCTCGACATTAGGGCTGTGACGAGACTGTTCTATAGTACACGAAACTGGCGTATTTGTTGACGTGCTTAGCCAAGGCGTCGAGTTTTACGCATTGTTAAAAGGACATTTAGTGTCAAATTGTGAGTATCTGTGTGCAGTAAATCAAAATTATCGTGGCTTCAAATAGACTTGCGTTCAGGTGAAAATTTGTTGACACATTTTTTTCATAATATTGTCCTTTAAAATGGCACAAGCGCATTGTCCTGGAAGACTAGCACATCTGAATGGAGCATACATGTTTTTTTTGATAGCTTATCTCAACTGAAACCGATACTTTGAAAAAGAAAACTTTTAGGCTGGACCCAATATATAGGGTCGGTCTGTGATGAGAAACAAATGTAGTCACCAAGAATCCTTTATGTAAGAGTCACATGTGTTCCTCGTGAGTTAAAGGGCGGTCGGATAGCCTAGTGGTTAAAGCGTTCGCTCGTCATGCCGAAGTCTCGGGTTCGATTCCCGACATGTGTAAAGCCCATTTCTGGTTTCCCTCGCCGTGATATTGCTGGAATATTGCTAAAAGCGGCGTAAAACCATACTCACTCAGTCCTCGTGAGTCTTCAAGGAGTACGTCTGTTAGTACAACTAAGAACACAACTCAAACTGAGAGAACTACACAACGCTAACATGTAAATCAACTGTTATCTGTAATTAGCGCTGATAAGCTATTTACAACTCTCGAGTTGCTTCGCTTGTTAAACATGAGTCTTAGCAGAGCATCGCCCATCGACGAGTGATTGTCGGGACCATAGATGGATAAAGACCTCTTTAGAGAAGCAGGCTGTAAGTAGCGGCCAGATTGTTTTGGAGTATGATCGGTTTTCGATCACAATGGTTGTGATTGATGATGGCGGGGTATTGATTGTGGATTTAGTGGCTAGGTTGATAAACAGACCACGTTGTCAGGAACACAGCGATCAGAGGGAATCGCCACACTACTGTACAGACAACTTTTAGCTGAAACAACGCCAACCTATGTCATCAGCTGGTCCTTGTATTTCTAAGCCAGGCAGAAATGGGTCAGTACATTCACGCATATTCAATTTCCCTTTTCTTCTCGTTTTACGAAAAAGACATTTTTACTTATGTGTTTGCCTTTGAGTGAGTTCAACGACGTTCTATCTTCAAAACACCTTTCAGAAGAACAGAGTAGTGTACTGTCAGAACTGTTGAACAATCAGACATCTGACGACGAAATGATTCTATTTGTTTGTTGGCTGTTTTCCGCCTTATTCAGCAATATTCAGCGATCTGTGTAAAGGAAAGTCTGGGCCAGTCTGGGTTGATAAGTTGAGCACCGTACCACGCTGTCGGGGTTTACCAACCACTCAAATCACAGAGCCTGACCTCCTTATCTAATAACGTCGGCTCTCACGACCAACATGGGCGGAGACATCGAAATAACATACATAGCCCTGTTGTCGATACCATGTACTATTCTGGCACAACTTGCCAAACAATCAACAGAAATAGACAAAACAAATTCACATGGTCAAGACGATTTTTTAAATACTATTCCAAGTTTGCTTTTTTTACGCAAAATTCAAGGGATAGATAGTGAGAGAATGTCAATGTTTCCTTACTCCACGAGGGTGGGTGGGTAGCTTGTTGGTTACCGTTTTTCCTTATAGGGCTGTAGTTCTAGGTTCGAATTCCTTTGTGGGTATCAGTTGTGTATTCTTGTCGTGCACGATACCAGTGCATCTAGAGTCGCACGATACCAGTATATGGTCAAGCGGGATCTCAGAGTCGAAGTGATCAACGTCGTAAAGAGCGGAGTTACGCCTGACGTACATCGTTGAGCGGGAAGGCCGTTTCAGATTGTGAATCTTGGTTAGTCATCACCATATCCATTCTCGTTGGTTTTACCAAAGTGAGTAAGTGAATATGGTTTTCAGCCGCTTTTAGCAATATTCCAGCAAAAGCACGGCGGGGGACACCAGAAATGGGTTTCACACTTTGTACCTATGTCGGAAATCGAACCCTGGTCTTCGGCGTGACGAACGAGCTAACGCTTTAACCACCAGGCTACCCCACCGCCCCTTTTACCAATGTGGTAACGTCTAACAACTGCGTAACCCATGGGAATTCCGGGTGAGAATAGGTCCCCGGCTTGTTGCGGGAGGCGACAAAATTGGCCGGGTGGTCAGGCTGGTGAGTTTGTTTGTAGTGTGTCATCGTGCCCCGATAGCATGAGACGCTACACATAATATCTATGACTGGTTTGTCAGGTCCAGACTCGATTATTTACAATCGCCGTCGTATGGACAAAATATTGGCGTTAAACAAACAAACAAATAAACAAACAAACAAACAAACGGACAGCGTTACATTAGGCTTTGATATGACTGAAATGTTGAATAAATATCAATCACTGGTTTGTCTGGACCTGACTCGATTATTTACAATTCGCCATAATATGGATAAAATATTGACCTTAAACAAACAAACAAACAAACAAACAAACAAACAAACAAACAAACGGACAGCGTTACTTTGGGCTTTGATATGACTGAAATGTTGATTTAATATCAATCACGGGTTTGTCTGGTCCAGACTCGATTATTTACAATCGCCGTCATATGGATAAAATATTGGCGATAAACAAACAAGCAAACAAACAAACAAACAAACAAACAAACAAACGGACAGCGTTACTTTGGGCTTTGATATGACTGAAATATAAAAAGCGACGTTACCCCAAACACACACAACAAATTGAATCCGTATGTGATGAAAGTGAAACTTGAATAAAATTCTTATCTTCATACCAGACAAAACACTTTCCGTGAGAAGCAATCTCCCAACTTCACACAGACAGTCAATAACGATTTGCAAAGAATCCTGTGTATTGAATTATTCATATCACTGATTTCAGACCCATTTAACTCTCACATCAGACCTATCTAAGTAAATCGGATCATATCTCACCCCTGCTCACCGACTCACTGTCCGCGGTCAGCTTGACCCGACCATGAAGTCATCGCCAAATCTGGTAATTCCTTTCCCGGAATGGTAACCTTGTCTTGGTCTTGTGAAGTCGATTAAAGACAAAACCACAAGTTGTCTGGACTATACAATTGCCTAACCATGTTGTGGGCGGAGTTGGACTCAGTTATACATGATTACCCAAGCCGCTGTTTAAATACAATATTGAAAAAACGATGACACATCAGTAATAAATCATTTCATGTTTGATCTTGTTTATGATGAACACGTAATTCAGACAATGAAATATAGATTGAACATCTAAACGTACAGATTGGAAGGCTGTAAGACCCCCTGCGAATGTTTCGATTAAGAGCGTAATTATATTTCGACAATTTCGTTGACATTTATGTGTTGAATTTAATTTCCGGGGTTGACGTATTTATGAGTTCATGGACAATTCAGTTCGCTGTATTTCAATAATGATCGAGTTGTACTTGGAAGATGATGTCGTAAGAGGTTTCAAATCGTTCCCGCTAACTCCAAATGATAAATTGTCGGGAAGCCAATCGATGAACTGTTGGTAGTTTTGTCAGATTCGTTCTCATCAATAAAGTCGTATTCACACTGTAGGATTGGCTATTGTGTCTTTTAGAACTGTATGAAATAAACAAATATCTTGAACAAAACTCTGACTCAGCCATAAAACAACATTAATTACTCACTCCTGAAACTGGGACACGGCCTGTACTTTGGCCAGCATTTCCACAAAGTCAAATTATCCAACACCCTGTACTGCTTTTAGTACTTATGACTTTGTCGCTTTATTTATAGTTAACGTTCCCTTAAAAAACTCATGGAAGAAATAATGTTTCAGGACATGTTCAACCCAAGTAGATTAAGAATAAGTCTCTCGTGAAACCTGACACCGAGCACGTCTGTTGTATATAACAGCATGTGGCATACCCCGCGGTAGGCCTAGCATGTACGCGTGGATGAAGACATTTCTTCACAGATGAGAGCCAGATAGAAGTAGGTATCCTGCAGTATTCCACCTTCCAGTGTGTTCGCCAGGCAATTCATTACACCAGTATTGTGGTTTTATGTATGAAGAGCGCTTCTCCTCGTAACATGCTTGCGGAAGCTCGAAAAACATACGGCGACAAGTGTGTCTTCTTTCCTTCTAATGTTTGCTAAATGTACATTCGTAACAATTTACGTAACGCTACCGTAACCATTATACCACATACACCGTGGTATTTAAGAGAAAAAATATGAGGCACATAGTCTGTTTATTATTAAAGAAGGTATTACTTTCAAGAGAGCAGCTTTGTCTATTATGCTTATAAAGAACACCGTACGAGGGTAACCTAGCATTAAGGACGCTGGTTTTACGTAATTCTCAGGACATACAACACATGATGAAACATGGTTTCTCTTAACCTAGTCACTCCATAAAGCCACACACATTATCAATTCCATTGCTGATGCGTTTCCATAATTGTGGCCCTAATTACTTTGAACCGCTGTGTCTGGAACGGGACAGGCTAATGTTATATCACCAGCCATATATCACGGTCTGCAAATGCAAATATATAAATATATATATGAAAGATAAGGAGTGTCATCAATCATATTAACTCCTAATTTCACGTCTCCTGCGTGCATTAATCTTACTGATAAAACCGTGATGGTGTGCGTTAATGTGTGTGAGTTATGGTCGTCGTTTCCAATTGTTAAGCTACTATGTGTTGCTGTTTGAATTTGTTGATCAGTGGGAGTGATATGATCACCTATCAGCTTAATAGAAGACACGTGAAGTGATACTAGATATTTATACATTTTGTGAAGGTGAGGAACAGAGGTTCCAAGGATGATAATCTGTGACAAACTGTAGGAATCTTTTTCACTTCTCGTAATAAAATTCAGCTATCTGATTAGCTAGTTACCGTCTTGTAAACACCATACACCGAAAATATTTCTCTGAAACGTGTGAACATGTAATGATAAACTCGTTACATATGTCAATGAGGTGAGGTGAGGTTTAACGTTGCGTGCAAGATTATTGCAGTTGCACTTATATAGCGACGCGCGTGCGTGCACGTGCGTGCACGTGCGTGCGTGCGTGTGTGAGTTCGTGCGTGTGTTTATGTGTGTGCTTGTGTGCTTGTACTAGTCCGGACTGGTGCCCATTTATAGTGCTAGGCCACTGAGATATCATGCGGCAGCTTAACATGAATACACCACTCAGACACAGCGTACTGAATCCGAACCGACCAGTACTTGTTTTACTGTTTTATGTCGGGCGCCAGGCAGGGTAACAACAAGTACCATCTTTTTACGTCTTTTGGTATGACACGGCCGGGGATAGAACTCCGGACCTTCCGCTCTCAGGGGAGACGCTTTGCCAATATTCCACGAAGGCGGTCGTTACATGTGTCAAAAGCGGGTGAACGGGACTCGTAAACCAACATTCGTGCGGAAAGGGGAGTGTTTGGATTAAGGGGAGTCTGAGTAACGAGCGTTTACTATACGAATCTGTACAGTTATGGAGTGAGTGAATAGGGTTTACGTTGCTTTTAGCAATGTTCCAACAATTTCAAGGCGGGCACCAAATAAAGGCGTCCCATACGGTATTGCAACTAAAACATTTAATTTAAACATGTTTAAGTGCTTGAAGATGGATCCTAAAATAATCCCGCATAAAACTTCAGGTAAATGAAAAGCATCTAGTTGCCATGCGTCACCGGATTCTGTGCACGTTGTCTGTGTTGTAAGGTTGATTTTAAACTACAAATAACGGCAGAAATTGAAAAGAATGTGTGATAGTGTGCGCCAGAAACTGTAACATTCAACATGCATCTGATACAGACTCAAGCAGTGCAGTGTGTATATGGCCCACGTGGGCACGTGTTTCACATCGTCATGCAGAAGGATGTCTGTAAATTTCAAACTCGGGAATTTGGCCAAGGAATTTAACCTAAGCTTCAGACATATCGATGATTTTACAAGGTTTAATAATTGTTAAATAGCTGATTTACCTCCCTGATCGAACTAGAAATAAAAGAGACCAGTGAGACCGCCTCATCTGTTTCATATTTAGATCTTTGCATAAAGATTCAGAGTGACTATAGCATCCACAAGGCTGTATGACAAGAGGGGTGATTTCAAGTTTCCAATAGTCAATTTCCCCGTTATGCAGAGCAATATTCCACTAACTCCAGCCCATGGTAATGCAGCTGAGGATACTGGCATACGACTCTTGCTCGAGTGGGTGAGTTGAGTTTAACGCCGCTGTTAACGGTATTCCAGTTATATCACGGCGTGTCTGCTTAATGTTGGAGGAAAGCCCGCAGTGAAGCAGGTCTCAGACGTTTACCACTTCGGTGAAACCCACGAGCACGGGTATGGTGCTGACAAACCTAGAAACATGATCGGGGCGAACCGGGATTCGAACCCACAATCATAGGTTCCCGGTGTGCCCAAGGGACGCAACTCTGCACAGCGGACCGCGGCGCCTTTGACGACTGGGCCCCCCAGGCCCCCCGACTCTTGCTCGAAAGTTGGTGTCGTTGATATGTGGAAGAATCTTGTCGCATCAGTGACCAAAACGATGTCCGGTGCAATTCTCTTTTTTGACTCATACCACATGTTCCATCAGATGAACACTTGACTTGCCTTTGCATGTGTTTGTGACGTGTGAGGATTCGCTCATCTTTTTGTGAACATCTGGTACATCACTATTTGATAATGAATCATAAACCCATGCTTATGATATAGTCTTAATTGTACAACAGACTTTTTAGGCAGAGAATTGTTTTGATAACCGAAATGGTTTTATCGTTTTTATTTAAGCGCCAGCTGTATGTCCAATCGGATAAGATTTGATGGCTAGTAATAGTACCATGCTCCTTGCCTTGTGGGTGTCAACTGTATGATATTCAGCTTATTTGTATCGGTATAAAGACGCGTATACAAACGTCGATCCGTGATAGTTAATTAAGGAAGTCAATATCCCCTCCCCTGCAGATCCACACACAGTCTATCATCTATGTCGATCTGCACCTGAGTACCAGGTGTTTCCAAGTAAAGTCTCAACGCCTATAACCAACGCCCTTGTCCTGTTTCAACTTAATCCATTCCCTTATAATTAATATCTGCAGTACAGAATGTTACACACATCGCTGCGATCTACCTAAATGCACATACACTCTGCAGTAGTTGCACCAAGTACACACATTAAACACGAACAAACATTGCAACTACAGAATATATTTTGGGTTAGATAAGAAAACATGAGGTCAGTTTGTTATTTGTTAAACAACACAATATGTAGAGTAGGACATGCTTAAAATACCCTTTACGCGAACCTGCGATCAGTGATCCATTCATATAATTGTCATCACCATTTTGCCTTTTTTTTAACCCAATGGAACCTGTTTCGTCACATACTTGAGACTGAGTATTCTCTGGCGTTGCCGTGTTATTTTTTACAATACACTGGTAATGAATATATGGACACAGATATGGAATACTATATGTCCCAAGCGTAGATTAGTCAGCATACAAGATGAAGAAGGGTAATGAATCTTAGGAATATGGCGGCTTGACTTTGATAGCAGCATCCTGTTCAGCAGTGTAAAAGTATAATTTGTCCATTGCATTGATGATCCTTGAGACAAACTTCATAGGGATATCTCTGAATGACTGTCTCCACCAAGATGTACCTGCTGTTATTAATAGAGACTTTAGTGGTGTCCCAAAAAAACATTATCTGAAGTACAAGCAGGCTTTAGGCCTAATGTTCATCTGTTTACCAAATCCTTTGTCTAAGGGCTATGAGATATATCTGTCAAGGACATATGGCAGAATTTACACTGTATGTTTATCGATTTTAGTAAAGCGGTTGATTGTATTAACTATAAAGTTCTCTTTCAAAGTGTAGCAGATTATAACGCATCTGCCCGAGGCAAGGGCGTTAACCGACTACAAAAGTTCCATATAGTCCGTTAACGCCCTTGCCTCGGGCAGATGATAATAACGTTAAAGGCAACAAGTTTATTATATGGCTGTATTCGCCACTCTGCCTTTGTTTTAGCACATTGAAGACTTTTAATGATATCCGTCAAGAACGTATCTTGAGCCCACTGATAATGGTCACTTTTATAAACCAGAAAGCTTATTTGCTTCATAGGAATTGGTGAAATGCTATTTTCATCTCAAATGATTATATCCAATTGATGTGTCGCTCTCAGTTTCTGGAGGACCCTATACTGCAGTTCAAATACAGACGAAAGTAAACTTTATTCTTAACTACATTTGTAAAAATACATGGATGAATGTCCAATCTTGTTAAAATCAGACCTTAGTTCTCGCTATCGCTAAACATAGATTTGAAGACATCCCATTAGGGGTCACGTCAGAACGACCTTTCATGCGACCAATCAGAGCGTCGCTTACCAGATCATGAAAGTGACAGTCGGAATGGGATTTCTAATCATACAACCTCAAAAATTTTAACACATGGTATTCCGAACGATAGTTACGGGTTTAACGATTGAATCCATACAATCTAGACCATCTATTAGCCATTCCAGAATGTTCTTTTGTTCAGGTTTCAAATTTGTAATCGAGAATTTGTCAAAATATGTTTCGAAGCGTAGTCGCCAATTTGAAATTAGTGCCGTAAAGCACGAGAAAGCTGCCTTCTGATTGGTCATTCCATTGGTCGGTCAAAGTTCGCGCAAGGTCGGTCTGACGTGACCCGTATCCTGTGACTTTTTGTATCACCCAAGTAGGACTTTTAATCTCGTACGTAGGGTTTGTATCTCCTAAATAGAAGTTTTATCTCATGAAAAGCACGTTTTATCGCCTACGTGGGCTTTTGTATCTCCTAAGTATAATTCTCTAGCTCCTACGTCGACTTTTTCATGAAGCTGACGATGCCGAAGGCAGGCAGTAATTTGTCCTTCCAAATACCGCAGGTAAACTTTTGCCACGTCTGATGCTGTCAAAGTGGTTTGCAATATATAATTCTACCATTTACAATGTCCAAATGTCCAAAACATTGGACCAAGGACCACGTTTAAGTTAATTTCTATAGTTGCACGTTTCATCCAAAGTTTGAACATAAGCTTCAAGTCGATTCGGACATCTTTTCATAACTGAAGACTTCGTGTTTGTATGGGATTGGATATAACGTTATATATTGGCGAATTTAGCAATAAAATAATGGTATGCGAGTTATGAAAATATGTTAACCGCCTCTAAACGAACTCTTTATATCTATGGCTATAATCAGAATGAGATAGGAATGAATAAGAGACGAGGTGAGCTGAAATTTAGTTTAACGTCTCATTCAAGATTATTGCACTTATATAGCGACGTGCATGCACGTGTGTGTGTGGCTGCTTGTACTAGTCCGGACTGAAGCCGATTTATAGTGCTAGCCCACTGAGATACCATGCCGCAGTTTAACATGACTACCCCACTCAGACACAGTATACTGACTCGGAGCCGACCAGTCCTTGTTTCAGCTCTTTAATGCCTAGCGCCAGACATGGTAACAACAAGTACCATCTTTAAACGTCTTTTGGTATGACGCGGCCGGGGATCGAACCCCGGACCTTCCCCTCTCCGGGCGGACGCTCTACCACTAGACCACGGAGTCCATTGCACGATTCCGACTGTACCATGAACATGTCATCATGAATAACTAGCAGACAGTGATGACACCAGGTGTTCGCGAACAGGTGAGCGTATCCTGCCCAGTGGATGACACAGGTCACAATTGTATCGGCGTATATATGAGTGTGAAAAGGTATTCTTGTATCTTAATGCTCAAGCACCAAGTTGCGCATCCATCAAGTCAAATGAATTGAAGTATTCCCCAAAGCAGCACATTATCAAAACATCATAATTATTATGACGACAATATTATAACATATAAAGTATTGTGGCAGACCTATTCATATGAACATTTTGTATAATTGGTTGGCTGGTTTGTTGTTTTACGCCACACTCAGCAATATTCCAGCTATATGACGGCGGTCTGTAAATAATCGAGTCTGGCCAGACAATCCAGTGGTTGATACCATGGGCATCGATCCACGCAATTGGGATCGATGACACGCATCAACCAAATCAGCGAGGCTGACCACCCAATCCCGTTAGTCGCCTTTTATGACAAGCATAGTCGCCTTTTACGGCAAGCTACCCCGGATCTCATTTTGACCACAGTGTGGACCAGTATGGTTTGGCGTGGTATGGTTATTGTAGTATTAGTGATACAAAAACAATTGCTCTTACTTTTTAAATTCAGAGTATGTAAAGGTCTTTTTAACATTTTTTAACTAAATGTCATGATAGCCTATAACTATCATAGAATATTGTCTTTTAGGTGTGACGTCATACGAGTTTCATCGTTCCAATCAATATATTTTATATAAGTGAAACCAAACCTATCGCATTATTTTCAGGGTTTTCTCAAGCTTTTGAAATATCAGAGGGTCATTGCGAGACACACGAGGTGAGGTAAGGTGAAATAGGGTTTAACGTCGTGTCCGCGAGTCACATGAAATACGCTGATACATCTGGATCCCGTGAAACTCTTTTTCCGATGTGAGCGCGTGCGTGTGTGTCGGGTTAAACGTATAATTTAAGTTATTGTGGGTTTTATTTCGTTATTATGTGGGAGGAAAACCCGATGTAATGCAGACGTTCGTCCTTTACCACTTTGGGCAAATCCGCGAACACGAACGTGGTGGTACCAAACCAAAAATCATTATCAGAGCGATACCGTGTTCGAACCGGCAATAATCGATTCCTGACACGACAAAGGGACGCAATTCTTGACAATAAATTGCAGTGGCTAAGGCAGCAGGGCCACACGTGCACTCTTTTCCTGACGAACATGCATCAGATATTATGCGGATCTTAATAACGAGAGTCATTTCCTTGTCCGATGTCTATACATACGCGGAATTCTTGTGCCAAATGAAATCCATGTTGTTATTACGGTCTTGAAGGTGCACCGACTATCTGGCTATAGTAAAACATGTCTGTAATGACAAGAGGCGGTCGGGTAGCCTAGTGTGGTTATAGCGTTCGCTCGTCACGCCGAAGACCCGGGTTCGATTCCCGACATGGGTAAAATATGTGAAGCCCATTCCTGGTGTCCCCCGCCGTGATATTGCTGGAATATTGCTAAAAGCGGCGTAAAACCATACTCATTCACTCACTTTAATGACAATCATCCCGCGTCTTAGCGTGATATATATCACCTAAATATAGAAAAGCGCTATATATAGTCTGTAGCGTGACTGTGAACCACTGGATTGTTAATGCTGGTTCTCCAAGTCACGCCATAGTCTATTATAGGACGGAGTATCAATATTAATGTCACACGTAAGCATATATACTCAGAATGTTCTGATATCCCCTCGTATGTAATGTAAGCACAAAAGGCTCTCGCAGAGTTCGTTTCATACGACTTACATGTAATAGGCTGTGCGTGTGCTTCATCCAACGTGTCATAACGTTTTATATGTAATGGTAAATACGTACACGTGTATTCTTGAGATATAAGTACGATAAGTGCTCAGTTTCTGCTCGCCCTGTTTCAAGCTGCAAAGGCCCCTAATACTCAACACTTCTACCACGCGGAACCGGCATGGGCCCGTTCCAAAAAGCGATATTTGGGCTATGACTGTCGCAAGCCCAGATATATGTTATGGCATGGGAGTAACTGACGTAATGAAAATCTACACAAGTGGCATATATACATCTTCCCGAGGCAATGGAGTTACGTGAGATAAAAGTCCAGTTTCCACACTTGCCGAACTAGGCTGGACTTATGGAGTTATGTTTTGGCTGGACTAACGAGGCTATGTATAGTCCAATCAAAATCGCGTCACGAAATCAACATCCGGTCCGAAGCTGCTGTGCACATTTCGGTCGATTGCAATATTTGCAAAGCATGTTTAACGTCAAAGATATCCTACAAATCTTTTCATGTTTTTGATCAAGGTGCCAACCGTTTTATTACAATATCGATATTGATTATCGATCAGATCGTCTTCACTGGACGCCGCCATTTTGTTTGAAGCAAATACAAGTGACATGAACGGTGGAATCTGATTGGTCAATAGTAGGGACATAACAGGGAACTCGTAATAGCCACTGGTGGCGCTACGATCGAACCAAGAACTTCCGGCCTAGTTCGGTGAGGGTGGAAACTGGACTTTCCAAGTCAGTTGACACCCTTGCCTCGGAAATATGTTTTTATAGTATTATCTACATTGTAAAGTATATGTATACACACGTATATATACAAGTACTTTGTTCACATAGGTACATAGGTAAATAGAAAATTCCTCAACAGTTGCATCTTACAAATATGGGCTCTCCAGGATCATATTTATTCAACTTCTTCAATACTTTCAGTGGAACAATGTTTGAAATAATATGAACACGTGAGGTCTTTTCATCCATATTTATTCACATAACGTGAATATATTGCATTAACTTACAACATGTGTCAAAGACGCAATACTTTCAATAACAGGTAATAGTTTTGTGAACAAGTGTACGTGCGTACACGTACATCACCAGTGGAGTATGTCACTAAGTAACTGACAATGTAGGGAACAAATTTCCATATAGATACATGTAGTACAAGCATAAGGCCACAACAGATTGATTTTTTGTTTGTCTGAGGAAGAATTGGGTTCGTGGAAATGAAAACATTTTGTCACGCTCAACCCTGCTTGAATATTGCTGCTGCGGCGTAAAACAAAATTCGCTCACTCCTCTACTTGAGTTGTTTATGGGCCTTTATATGTTTTTGAAGGCCATTTTTGCACAGGAAGCCCTCTCCAACCTCCCCAAAAAATGACCACGGTGGAGACTGGAAACATAATACCTTTTTGTGCCTAAGTCATGACTTAGTCAATGCTGTAGCCTATTATTGGTCAGGCTGTACATGCAGGTACATGCCAACCTCAATAAATCTTAATACGTAGGGAATTTAGGATGCGAATTCGAAAATGTTGTCAAAAGAAAGCATAAACTCATAGAAATGAATTTACGGGTGCTGGGATATTGTCCAACGGATTTAAACTCGCCCATTCATTATATCATATTTTTTGTTTGATGTTCATCAACGCACTCAGCAATATTCCAGCTACATGACGGCGGTCAGAAAATAACCAAGTCTGGACCTACGCAATTGGGATACGATGATACGCAGGTCAACCGATCCCGTTAATCGCCTCTTACGACAAACATGGGTTGCTGATGATCAATTCTAACCCGGGTCTTCTCGGGTTCACTATGTGAAGACATCCAGATACATGAGATATGACACGCGCATATGGAAAACGGTTCCCAAAGGGGCCATTGCTGCACCAGCTCTTAATGGCTCTCACATAGTAATTCATTTACATCATGTAAAATGTCTTCATGGTGGAGTATAGAAGCAGTCTTAGGCTTCGTCTTACACGAGCTTTCTGAGAAAGATGGTCCCCTGAATGGATCTGGCATACCCAATGTCTTTATATAATATGATCAAAGGCGACAATGCATTATAGGGGCATTAGATTTTCTCAATTGAATCAATCGCCTGATATCTTTTATTTTAAGACTGATGCCACTATACCACCGTTTGGATAGGAAATTATTTGATTCAAATTATGATAAATAGACTACAATTTAAAGTTCACTTGTCAAGCAAATAAAAGTAGCCCTGAGTGAAGGAGTGAGTTAGGGATGAACCGACCAGGAATAATATTGGAGTCATATCACTACAAGAAATGATGCAGGTTTACCACTGTGTGAAGCATACGGTGCCGACAGGCAAAGGATCATAATCTAGGATTAAAACCATCGACCAGCGGATCCTGGTACAACTAAGGAACTTAACACCATAAACGTCTTTTTGGGTGCACCGAGTTACCAATTATTGCTGTCGAAAGATTGTCATATTCTGTGCGTTTCTATTACAGGCTTTATATAACCTTCCAACAAGTTAAAAACAGCTTAATTTCAGCGAGCGAATACATTCGGTCAAAACAAATATATGAAATTATACAAATCCAACAAATTTAAACAATAAAGTACTGTCGACAAGACAATGATTGTCATGGGTACGGGGAACTTCAACTAAAGCCAGTTTTAAGTGGGTGTTATGCATATGCATAAGAATTTGGGAATTTCAAATGTGAAACGTGAGACCATTCGTGTTTTACAATTCTGTTCTGCGAAGGGATGTCTTGTATGTACAAGGAATACACGTCTAAGTTTGATCTGCTGGGAAATGAATGAAAATGAGTCCATATCATTCAGGACATTGCAAGGATGTGGTAAGTGGAAGATGGTGAATTCGGTGGATTGGTTTCAATAAAGACGGCGTCGTAACACCACACGCACTAAAAGTACACTCCAAACGCTACAAAAACACGTGGTTGAGCAATACGGTCGTATCAAGCCAATCGAAACACATCCTTTCATCTTCATCAAAGCTGATCACTGATTATACATCCCCTGATTCACGATGATGCACATAAATATTCCAGACATATCTTTTAACCAGGTTGATGAATTCGTTATACAGCATGAATATATTCCTGTGCCATACACAAAGATCAGTTAACAGCTATACATATATATATGGCAACCATCCCTTTCCATTGTGATAATGCTGCCGATCTGTGATCTGTGAACACCGTACAGTGTTAATCCCCGATGACGCTACAACTGTGATACAGCGTTAAGCTACACTGCGACATACCAGCAACAACAAAATACTACTACACATATGATGCTGCAGGCACCGTCACGGTCATCACATTCACTGCATCTTCAGTGCATCTTAACTGCATCCTCGGAGTTATCACAGATCAAAGGATAATCCGTCCACTACATTATCGCTACTCTTCACTCTCCATACAGATACCACACGTTTCAATCATAGGAAGAGATATGAAATTTGGTAACGTGCTTTCTACGCCACGCCGGTCATATAGGTGGCAGTTGGATATGGCTCCGGGATTTGATTCTGTCGGCTCGGGTGATCTTAAGGCTCTGAAGCCAGCGTTGGCACTTGTCGTGGCTGTCGTCGCTAACGGCGTGATGGGAATGATGATGATGGTAACGATGCTGGGCGGAGGAAGGGCGTTCACCGTCCTCGATGTCGCTCAATCTGTCCTCAATGTTTATCTCTGGAGGACCATCAAACATGTCTGACTGTGGCTTGGAAAATCTATCACTGAAGTCGTCCGACCTCAGCACATTTTCATCTCTGAGTGAGATCTGTACTCCTGTGGAAGAAAACGACATGTGGTCCTGCGTGGCGCTGTCTCCAGAGGAAGTCCGGCCAACATGCTTAAAGTCACGCATGGAACGCCGGGATAGCTTTGGTGTTGATGTAGGCGACAAACCGGAAACGCGGTTAGAACTTTCCTTCAGAGACAAGTGGCTCCGTCTACTTCCGGGTGTTGATGGAGGGGTAGGCGTGGTTGAGCGTCTGTCGAGGTCCTCTATGTGTAGACGTTGTCGCAAAGTAGGAGAAGCTGTAGCTGCGGCGTCGTCGTCAAGGCTGACGACGTCCATGCCAGGGGACACCTGCTCCTGGGCAACTGCTGCGAGCTGGGGACATGACCGGAACCTACAGGGAGAAAAACAAGTAAATCAGTCTGGTGGATACAGTTGTCGTCGATCAAAGTTCTACATCTGAAACGACAGAATTGCTGTATAATATGAATTGCTTACATGGGGTCAAATTGAACGCCTATTACAGGTAAGATACCCCTGAAAATGAGCAATGACATCGAAATCAGCGAGCAACATTTCAGTAATATTACGGCTAGTTGTGGGATTGTAGAAAGGGAGTGCTTGAGTTTGGATTAAGGCCGCGATGAACAAAAAACAAAACAATACAAAAATATATAGGATCATTATTGAAATGAATGTCGGAATCGAGCCTATGATATGCGGATTCTGGCATATAAGGGACGAAACTCTTTATCCGTTCTTGCTCAAAGATGTCTTGATCGAGCCTACAATATCCGGATCCTGGCATTTAAGGTACGTAACTATTTATCTGTTCTTGCTCAAAGATGTCTTGATCGAGCCTACAATATCCGGATCCTTGCATATAAGGTACGTAACTATTTATCTGTTCTTGCTCAAAGATGTCTTGATCGAGCCTACAATATCCGGATCCTGGCATATAGGGTACCGTAACTATGTATCTGTTCTTGCTCAAAGATGTCTTGATCGAGCCTACAATATCCGGATCCTGGCATATAAGGTACGTAACTATTTATCTGTTCTTGATCAAAGATGTCTAGATCGAGCCTTCGATATGCGGATCCTGACATATAAGGGACGTAACTCTTGATCTGTTCGTGCTCAAAGATGTCTAGATTGAGCCTACGATATGCGGATCCTGGCATATAAAGTACGTAACCTTTTATCAGTTTTTGCTCAAAGATGTCCAGATCGAGCCTGCGATATGCGGATCCTGACATATAAGGGACGTAACTCTTTATCTGTTCTTGCTTAAAGATGTCTAGATGAACGAGAGGTACTTTACCCGTTTCCATGGTTTGTGTACACAAGCAGTAAATGTCGAAAGGCCTGAAAGCTCGTATATTGATGTGATTCTATTAATGGCACGTTCCCTATCAGATACTACTCGAGGTTTCTGTTGTCCCCTCAGGTTTCACGCCCAAGCCTAGCTACCTCACCTTGATAGAGAGCAGGTCGACGGTCGCCGTGAGGCGGTAGAACCCTCCTCCAGCATGTCATCATCGTCGTCAGGTTCAAGCAGCTCAAGGCGCATGCCCGACTTTCGTCGACCAATCAGCTGCTTGCTAGACGCCGCCGGGGACTCCAGCGAAAGGTTCTGCTCCCCATGTTTATCTTGTGAAGCCATGATCACTAAGAGGCTCTGAAATAGGAGGGGTGAATGTTATGTTGAGGTACAAATCTCTATGTATAGAATGATACTTGGACGTTACTCTCCTCTCCTAAGATTGTAATGACAGATCCCAGGTCCCGTGAAGATTCCGGGAGAGAATTGGTCTTCAGCAACTCATGGCGACTAACGGGATCGGATGGTCAGGCTCAGTAAATCAACACCAATATAGAGTAATATATTAAACACAAATGCACGTACAAGTTTAATAGCGATTGACAATAAACTGTGCACTACGCTCTAGGGGCCAAATATTCGTATCAACAAATGTCTGGAGTCGAATAATGCATGGTACAAAGCAGTTTTCCTTTTGCAAAAACAACGTTTCAAACACGATTGCCCCATTTTCACGAGGCAAGCGCGTCCACTAGCCTTTTTATCAATGTCTTGTTTCCACCCTTGCCACACCACGCCCACTTTCCTGTGCTAAATATGATTTATCATCCCGAGGCAAGAGTGTTAACTGACTTAGTCCAGTTTCCACCCTTGCCGAACTAGGCTGGTATTATGGAGTTACATTTTGTCTGAACTAACGAGTCTATGCATAGTCCAATCAAATACGCCCAACGAAATCGAAATCCGATTCGTAAACTGTCATGCAGATTTCGGTCGATTGCAGGATTTGCAAAGCACGTGCACCGCAAATCGTTTTCAACAGATATTTTTCAACTTTTTCATGTTTTTAATCAAGGTGCTCACGTGATTTGATGTAAGACCCGTTTTATCACAAAATAGACCTTGATTATCGATCAGATCGTCTTGCCTGGCGCCGCCATTTTGTTTGAAGCAAATGCAAGTGATACGAGAGGTGGAATCTGATTGGTTCATAGGAGAGGCATAGAAGGGACATAACTCGTAATAGCCATATGTGGCGCTGCGCTAAAGCCCGGGAATTCCAGCCTGACTTTTAGAGTCAGTTAACTCCCTTGCCTCGGGAAGATGAATATGACTGGACTATCGCACATATCTGAAGTCCAATCAGAACGTTTCACAAAATCAACATCCACGAATGTACACTTTCGTATGAAAGTGATTTACCGCTGCATGTCTTTGTTGACACGAATATGTTTGTTTTCATCGTTTAAATCCCCCAACGATTTCCTATGTTTTTGTGACAGGAATGAAATCGCGAATGTTTTCGTTTTTAGATCGACATGGTCGTCGCCTATGGTAGTTGCTTCTTTGTGAAGCTCTACGAGATGACAGCGATCTGATTGGATATCGCGTTTGCATTCCTAAGGGGCACAACTCGTGATCTAAGCGAGGTGGTCCCAGGGTCTAGCCAAGAAAAGTGGCCTTGATGTGGCAAGGGAAGAAACAAGGCTTTGAAATAGGCTCGTGGACACGCTTGCCTCGGGAAAATGAGATTGCCCGGAAAGCGGAGATTCCGGATTATCGGGATCCGTATTAACGAGTGTTCACTGTGGCTACTAACTGTGTTGGTGTGCCAGAATGACAACTTCAGTTCACTCTGGGGTTCACACATGCCTACAAGCGGATGAAGTGCGTCTCAGATTCGATTCCCTTCATGACTACAATATGTAAAGCCCACCATATTGACAGCATTATTGGACATTACGGTGTGAAGACGTACTAACTTACGTTCTCTATCACACAGCCCGGAGATAGGTCTTTGTTTACACTCTTCTTATTCCGCGTGTTTGGGTAATCGAGTTTCAAGATTACGTGTAAAGCCGAACATAGGGTCAAACCTGCACGTGCCGGTCTAAAGGCAGGCCATCACACCATGGGTTCAGTTCAATATGGTATTAAAGACAACAGGACAAGCCGCCGTCTAAGCTGCCACTGATTGTTGATATAAGTAAATCGATATCACAAGTCTCTGTGGGGCTTGACGAGACCGCCGGCAGCCATCGCATATGATACCATTTACATGGATTTAGAGGCTAGGAAACCAATACTGGTTGTATTTAGGAGATCAAAGGCAATTAAAGTACAGACAATAATAGCCCGACGAGGCAATAAACCTCACTTGTTGATGGCTCGGTGACGTCAGAGCATTGCGTCAGGGCTGTAGGAACATGTGAGGCTGGGTGTGTGGTTGAATGTCAACAGCATGTATATGCACAGTCATCATTGTTATGTACAAAGGATGCGATGACAGGTGCGCGGATGAAGGAGGGATACACGTCTAATTACTGTGACGCTGTCGGTGAATGATGTCTGTGGATTGTTGCTGATGCTGCAGTATTGTATTATGAACGACATATCACGCTAGTGCGGTGCGGAGACGTTAATAAAAGCTACAGTTAAGCTGCAATAGACAACGGGGACAAACTGGCGGATATAACGAACACATCATACACCAGTTTCCATATTGTATATAACGACTGAATTTCAATTCAGCAAATATGATATATCGTAAACTAATTCTTCCCTTTCATACGTGTTAGTTTTATCCGACATGCGGAGACTTTAATGAACCCTACAGTTACGCTGTAAAAGACGACGAGGACAAACTGGGGGAGGTAACGAACTACAGAAGCCAGTCTCCAAACTGTATATTACGGCCGATTTCCAACAAGTATGACATATGATATATCGTGAACTAATTTCTCCTCCTGTTCGTGCGAGTCAGTTTCACCCATTCTGTACAGGATAATTTATATTTAGACACATCTTTACATATATGTTTGCCACGAAGTACCTCGAGAAACACACACTGAAACGATGCACCATCGATGGCGTACTAACAGCGGCGTAATTGTAACGTTATATACAACGACGCACCATCAAAGCCACGCTAAAAGAGGTGCACCGTCAACGGTGCATCGAGACGCATATTCAATAATGACCAAAACGACGCACTGACAAAGAGGCAAATACAACGACGCACAAACATGGCACCAACGGAGCATTGGACTCACTTAGAACACTTCATATTCACTGATAATGGGACGCTTTCAGTCACGCTCCAACAACGGCACAAGGGAACTACGCAATTATAGCAACACGTTTACAGTGGATCACTGACATGACGCTCTAACCTTGACTTCTGGAGTGACCGCCCCATAGATCATGGTTTTGTTACAGGTAATATTAGTTTCACGAGGCTGGGTTGCTGTAGCTATTCATTTAGAGGTCATAAACAGTACAGCATCAATACCAACTGTACAGCGTACTAATGTACCATTATTCACGCAGAGGTAAGGGGAGAACAGGCCTCCCAATCACACGAATGGCGCCTAATGGCTCCTAAAACGGAGATATTTTCATGTACATGGTCAGTTCTTGGATGGATGCCATAGAGCAGTTAAGTCGTAAACTGGGTATCAATGCATATATTTGCACACCCGTGACGCTATCGCCAAATGGCTTGCTTGTTCGTACCCAAAACATATACAGGTCACAAAAATATTAAAGAACCACCTAATCAAAAGCTTGACAATTGGCTGTGTCAATAATTGGCTTTCATGCCATTTCTCGAGGTTAACCGTGCTGTCTAAGTACGCAGGTTCTATTGACTCAGTAGAATGAAGTGTTTAATGAAAGTGAAATATTACATATGTTTGCACATCTTTGCACGCATGTTTCCTTTAAAAATTGTATGGTTATCAATGCAAAGGAACGACCATGTTTAAAACAAGATCAGATTTCTTTTTGTAGTTTTGGCGATCTCATTGCAAGGATCAACCATAAAACGTTCAGCTACAGATAACATGATGAAATCTAGACGTAGAGGACCACATGAATTCACAGAAACATAAACGTTTGGTTAGGGTCAGCTTAACATGGTGTAGCTGCCATACAACGTCCTAGTCATGTGATGGGATTCGAACAAGCGACCTTCTGATCAGAGGCTAGACGCCTTGTCCACATGCCCCAAACTTTAACCCTTAGCTGAAAAGGTAGGGGTGTCATCTACTGGATGACTCCACGCCCTGCTAAACATGGGATTGAGCTTAACGTTTAAATGTTGCTGAGGTATGTCCTGTGCTGACCGTCTTTGTGTTTCTCTGGTTTGTCTGTCTCTCTGGTAACACTAGCCTCTCTCTCAGACCCTAGAAAATAAATTATAAAAGGAATCCAACTCAAGTCTAGAATGACTTGGCAAGTGAAATACAGCATTGTTCTGCGATCCATTTGAATTTATTTAATATTTCAAATATAAGAAAACTTATTTTGGGGACTAAATGCTCGTCTAAAGTCACACCTAATCATTCAATACTTCTTCCAGGCCACTGTACAAGCAGGTCAGCATGAACAGATGGTCGCGAGGAAACACAAGCTGCAGTTATAGCTGAGTGTAGTTTTGTCCTAAAAATAACTCTGCAATTTGGCTCGTCGATACCGTCTGTTAATGTGAAAAATAACGTTTGTGTTTCTTTTGTCCGAATGACGAGTAATTCATCACACTAATTCGATAACAATCGAGATTTTCCATGAGCCTGGCAGTGTCGATTGAACAACCCTTTGTGTGCCTGATACAGTCAATGATACCGATGTGACGCGCTGACCTCACGCTTTGATTCAGCTGAATTTATATATGTACTGAAAACTAAAATAACACAAATATAATGACAGGGATCCTTACAAACAGATACCGTCGGCATGGCAACCAGTAAAACATCACGCGAAGCACCAATAAAAACTTAAATCATGCAAAGAAGAAAAAAATCCAACTCTTCAACAAGAAGAATGATTTCATAACAGTGTACACAGATATCCGATTTAGCGAGGATATTATCTGTATTGGGCGTATCTATGACAAAACATACTAGCATCCCCTTTATACGATGAAACGGAATCAAAGTGTTAAGCTGAACCAATAGCGATGATTGCATTGTCAAACAGTATATTGAAGGTAAACGTGTGGAATGGCGTTAACGGAAACAGCCAGCTGGGTTTCCACGGGATCACAGGAAGTGCGATGACGTCATAAATAAAAGCGTTCCTTGGCAACAGCAACCGCTCGCGTAAACTTATCTGAACCACAAGGCATCTAAACACGTTTCTCATTACAGAGCCTTGCGTAAACGCTCCGTACAAAATACTTCTCCATGAAACCATTCTCCCCGCAGTTTCCCCATTCCTCTTTCATTGCGCTCAGTGTCACCTATTTATAAAAGGATCAATAGATGCGATCTCTGAAAACAACATCAAATCAATTATCTTTGAGAGAGTTGGGCCAATAAGTAGGTGTCTACTCATATACTGAATTAAACTCTGTTGATGGAGATTGATAGAGTACTGTACGTCATCGGTTTACCATTAATCACAACCTGAACGATCATATTCAAGAAGTTGTTGACTAGCACTGACATTTGAATGGCGATCAGCCACAACACTTACCACCAAATTATTAACCGTAAATGCCACTTTCTAGTCCGTTCATGACGAGAACTAATTAATAAATCATCTCGGACAATAACACAAATTCCCTGTGGTTTGCACTTCACAACGTGTCCATATTTTACACTCCCATCATTCCACTGTAACTGTCCCGTTTACCGTTCAGTCCTCGTTTGTTAATGCCACTTTCTTACCCCAAGTTGGTATTGATTTTGACCCGAAACTTAGGAAAACTGAGCGACAATGTCACAGAGATAGACGTTCTGACATATTGATCTTTATTCTATTCCAAGATGCAGAAAAGTGACACTTCAGACAAAAATTACCAGATTCTATTTAAAGTCTCTGTGATATTATTGATGAAATGCTCCGGGCGAAGGAAAGCGACTGCAGCGCCCAACACATATCTCACTACACAGACATTGCAGAAGAAATAGTGTTTGGAACGTTCCACCAAAGAGTTGAATTAAGCTGAATTCAAACCTTAGCGGTAATCAAAAGAAAATGCACTCGTAAAGTGTGTGGCTTTTTATGTAGGGGGGTATATGACAAGACATATACATATGAATGAATTGCCAAGTCCACTCTCCTACGTGAGCGCCTGATCTCCATAAACGTTTTTTAAAGCACAACCGCCAGCGTTATATTGGGCCAGCCGTGCCTGGTGCGACAAGGTGTTTAGGGTTTCATGGCTTCTAATACAGTTCTAATTTGGGAGTATTGCAGAACCATGCCGTGACATAAATATTAGTTAGGACTGTTGCTCTGTATGGCCCTTTCGTGGCCTCTTACATTGCAGCGATCTTAAGCAATGAGAATTCAGAGACCTGGACGCCACGTAATGTACATTGATATCCTAATCCAAGATTTAAAGATCACTTAATGTCCAGTGATATCACACTCCAAGATCTAGATCTAGTGGTCATTTAATGTTCAGTGATATCACTCTGAGATCTAGATCTAGAGATAACGTCATGTTCAATGATATCTCTCTGAGAACTAGATCTAGAGATGACTTAATGTTTGGTGATATCACTCTACGAGACCAAAGCGAGATGTTCAAGAGGATAACGAATTTCGAGATATTTTAACACAAACATCCATCTCAGTGTGCCGCCAATGTCTCATGGGCCGTAAGCAAACTATGTATGTCCTACTACAATAATGGTATGATGTCATAACCTATTGCACATGTATTGCAGATAATCCTACCTGTATGAACGACGCTCCACAGCCATTATTTCAAAGTGACATACTCTCTCCACAGGCACTAGAATATGCATGA
Organism: Haliotis cracherodii; assembly: GCF_022045235.1. Taxonomy (NCBI): domain Eukaryota; kingdom Metazoa; phylum Mollusca; class Gastropoda; order Lepetellida; family Haliotidae; genus Haliotis; species Haliotis cracherodii. The sequence goes on from NW_027266343.1 coordinate 36,528,598, forward strand.
GGTTTAGGATTCAGGCACCTACAATCGATAATCTGTTTGATATTTGATGACAGGATGTCTAACTGATAAATAAGACAGACATTGCGAAACGCTAATGTGACGTCAATGGATGGTTAATGAGTCATTGTGTAACTCTATACTTGACATGCATGTTCATTACCAATAATAAGAAATATAATAATAAGAAGGTGATTGAAATAGAAACAAATTACATTCGCACATGGTATCTCCACGTGAACATTGTGAAAATGCACCTGTGTCACTCCGTATCTGTCATGACAAATACTTAGTTGCATCTCTCCACGGGTGATGTATGAAGAAATATTCCGTTTCATCTTGGACCCTTAGGCCATATGGGGAAAATGACTGATTGTTCTTGTTTCAGGAACCCGTCAGAATTTGTGATTGATATCGGTCGGAATGGTTACCATTTTCCATTTTTTCAGTGGCTCGTGAGGCTGAGTGAGTGGGCTAATGCGTGAATGAGTCAGAAGCTTGAGAGTGACAGAGTGAGGGTGATGTGAGTGAGTGTTGGTGCGTATTGCTTAACGCCATATCAAAGCCATACTGTAAATAGACAACATAGGTTCCACTACATCATTGTACGTTCTATGACATGGTTCATCGGGTGTAGCCATGGAGACACAAGTGCATGCCGACAATTGCCAAGATCACAACACAGGCCTATCTTGACGACGGCAGGTGTTGCTCAGATAACAATACACATGTACCGTGACGAGAACACCTGCTGCTCAAATCACAACATACATCTACCGTGACGACATCTCTGTCCCAAATCACAATACTATTCTACTGTGACGATAACATCTCCTGCTCAGATCACAATACAGGTCTACTAAAGCGACAGCGTGTTGAGTTCAGATAACAACAAACGTCTACTAAAGCGACACCGTCTCGGGTTCAGATCACAAAATACTTCTACTAAAGCGACAGCGTCTCGGGTTCAGATCACAAAATACGTCTAGTAAAGCGACGGCGTGTTGAGTTCAGATCACAAAATACGTCTACAAAAGCGACAGCGTCTTGAGTTCAGATCACAAAATACGTCTAGTAAAGCGACTGCGTGTTGAGTTCAGATCACAAAATACTTCTACCAAAGCGGCAGCGTCTTGAGTTCAGATCACAACAAACGTCTACAAAAGCGACAGCGTCTTGAGTTCAGATCACAAAATACGTCTAGTAAAGCGACAGCGTGTTGAGTTCAGATCACAAAATACTTCTACCAAAGCGGCAGCGTCTTGAGTTCAGATCACAACAAACGTCTACTAAAGCTACATCGTCTAGAGTTCAGATCACAACATACGTCTAGTAAAGCGACACCGTGTTGAGTTCAGATCACAAAATACTTCTACCAAAGCGACAGCGTCTTGAGTTCAGATCACAAAATACTTCTACCAAAGCGGCAGCGTCTCGGGTTCAGATCACAAAATACTTCTACTAAAGCGACAGCGTCTCGGGTTCAGATCACAAAATACGTCTAGTAAAGCGACAGCGCGTTGAGTTCAGATCACAAAATACGTCTACCAAAGCGACACCGTCTCGGGTTCAGATCACCAAAAACTTCTACCAAAGCGGCAGCGTCTTGAGTTCAGATCACAACAAACGTCTAGTAAAGCGACTGCGTGTTGAGTTCAGATCACAAAATACTTCTCCCAAAGCGGCAGCGTCTTGAGTTCAGATCACAACAAACGTCTACTAAAGCTACATCGTCTAGAGTTCAGATCACAACATACGTCTAGTAAAGCGACAGCGTCTTGAGTTCAGATCACAAAATACTTCTTCCAACGCGACAGCGTCTTGAGTTCAGATCACAAAATACTTCTACCAAAGCGACAGCGTCTTGAGTTCAGATCACAAAATACTTCTACCAAAGCGGCAGCGTCTTGAGTTCAGATCACAAAATACTTCTCCCAAAGCGGCAGCGTCTTGAGTTCAGATCACAACAAACGTCTACTAAGGCTACATCGTCTAGAGTTCAGATCACAAAATACGTCTAGTAAAGCGACTGCGTGTTGAGTTCAGATCACAAAATACTTTTACCAAAGCGGCAGCGTCTTGAGTTCAGATCACAACAAACGTCTACTAAAGCTACATCGTCTAGAGTTCAGATCATAAAATACTTCTACCAAAGCGACACCGACTTGAGTTCAGATCACAACAAACGTCTACCAAAGCGACAGCGTCTTGAGTTCAGATCACAACAAACGTCTACCAAAGCGACAGCGTCTTGAGTTCAGATCACAACAAGCGTCTACCAAAGCGACAGCGTCCTGAGTTCAGATCACAACAAACGTCTACTAAAGAGCGTCACCTGTCTAAACATGATCGTTGTAAATATCAGAAACGTGATAATATATGGTATATTTCGCATGACTCCTTTGTCATGAGAACTGAGTTCTTGATAAATCAAATTTTCCACACGTATTGGTATTTATACGCCGTCAATAGGAACGCTTACTCAAAGGAGGACGAGCTGATACGAACACATAGTGATTTACATAACCAAATCGCAGTAGAGATTACAATGTGTATTTACTTAACATTTGTAAAATCCCATTTGTTGATGTAAGTCACGTCAGATCAGAGCCACATAGTCTGGATCGCTCGCGTTCCCATGTCAATTAATAGTAAACAGAATGTCATAACATTAGTAGAGATATAGCACTTATGTCCTAACGTCCTAATGCATTAATGTTCAATGTCAAATTATGATAATAGATTTCTTCTGGAAGAACATTCATCCATATAAACTATTAAACAACTGCAATTATCAGTGTTTTTATACATAAAGTAGCTGCTTAGCACAGTTAACTCATTTACACGCGAATGTACAAGATTGTTCCTTACGTGGGGCGCATTTGACGGATTAACGTACACGTGAATGCACAGAATAGATTGTTCGTGCATATGATACACGTGAGGTATATGATCATGGACTCTTCTCCACGTAGAGTACATACCGGATTGTTCTACACGAGGCAGACGGAATGGATTATGGATTGTTCTACACGTCGGTCCACAGGAAGATTGTTTAGCACGTGGAGTGCATCGAATGATTTGTTTTACACATGGGCCCACAGGAAAAAATAATCAACACGTGTACTGAACAGAATGGATTGCTCTTTACGTTGGCCAACAGAAAGATTGTTCAGCATGTGAAGTGCTCAGGATGGATTGTTCTACACGTGGGTCCACAGGAAGATTTTTCAAAACGTGCTACGCAGGAGGATCATATGATGGACTATTCTACATATGTGGCACATATGATGGACTATTCTACACATGTGGTACATATGATGGACTATTCTACACAAGTGGTACATATAATGGACTATTCTGCCCATGTGGTACATATGATGGACTATTCTGCACAGGTGGTACATATAATGGACTATTCTGCACAGGTGGTACATATAATGGACTATTCTGCACAGGTGGTACATATAATGGACTATTCTGCACAGGTGGTACATATAATGGACTATTCTGCACAGGTGGTACACATGATGGACTTTTCTACACACATGGTACATATAATGGACTATTCTGCACATGTGGTACATATGACGGACTATTCTACACAGGTGGCACATATGATGGACTATTCTGCACAGATGGTACACATGATTGACTATTCTACACATGTGATACATACGATGGACTATTCTGCACAGGTGGCACATATGATGGACTATTCTACACAGGCACTATTCTACACAGGCTGCACATATGATGGACTATTCTACACAGGTGGCACATATGATGGACTATTCTGCACAGGTGGCACATATGATGGACTATTCTACACAGGCACTATTCTACACTGGCTGCACATATGATGGACTATTCTACACAGGTGGCACATATGATGGACTATTCTACACAGGCTGCACATATGATGGACTATTCTACACAGGTGGCACATATGATGGACTATTCTACACAGGCTGCACATATGATGGACTATTCTACACAGGTGGCATATATGATGGACTATTCTACACAGGCTGCACATATGATGGACTATTCTACACAGGTGGCATATATGATGGACTATTCTACACAGGCACTATTCTACACAGGTGGCACATATGATGGACTATTCTACACAGGCTGCACATATGATGGACTATTCTACACAGGTGGTACATATGATGAACTATTCTACACAGGTGGTACACATGATGGACTATTCTACACAGGTGGCACATATGATGGACTATTCTACACAGGCTGCACATATGATGGACTATTCTACACAGGGGGCACATATGATGGACTATTCTACACAGGCTGCACATATGATGGACTATTCTACACAGGCTGCACATATGATGGACTATTCTACACAGGTGGCATATATGATGGACTATTCTACACAGGCTGCACATATGATGGACTATTCTACACAGGTGGCATATATGATGGACTATTCTACACAGGCACTATTCTACACAGGTGGCACATATGATGGACTATTCTACACAGGCTGCACATATGATGGACTATTCTACACAGGTGGTACATATGATGAACTATTCTACACAGGTGGTACACATGATGGACTATTCTACACAGGTGGCACATATGATGGACTATTCTACACAGGCTGCACATATGATGGACTATTCTACACAGGGGGCACATATGATGGACTGTTCTGCACAGGTGGCACATATGATGGACTATTCTACACAAGTGGTACATACGATGGACTATTCTACACAAGTGGTACATATGATGGACTGTTCCGCACAGGTGGCTCATCTTCACGTGTACGTGGACGCACCAGCGTAAAAACACGCAAGATAGGAATCAGTATAAATAATCAATACACATTGACTTGGTATTGAGAAGGCAAATATACTAATTAGGCAAATGGCACAGTAATAACATGCATTATTCAGCTCTAGCGTTAAATTAAACTTAACTTCAAAGGTAGATACCTTCGCCTCTTGCTTCTTAATAGCGTTCTTTACTATGTAAAATATTAAGCGTGTCTAGTCGAGGGAAAAGTAACTGATCGCCTTGGTTCTGCATACAATATAGATTGATAATATCTCCCTATTGTTTGATCTGAACAGATGCTTGGAGCTGAAGATACATGACTCGCTTTAATTACGATACCGTCTGTTTTAGATCATGTAGCAGGTCGGCTGACCGCCATGAGCAGTTAGATACACCGGGGCGACTGGCGATATCTCTCTCGAAATATTTCCCTAAACCTATATGCCCAACCTCAGCCTGCCTCAGCCCACACGAATTAGTGCCACACCATAGCACCCTTTCCAACTCTCCGTCTTCTCTAGAGGCTGGCACAAATATGTTTAGTCGCAGGCTGTCCTTTGGAATCTCTTACGTTTTATACTCGCCCAACATTTAGACGGAAAGTCCACGTCTCCATCCTGCCCTAGACAGTTAGCTCCCTTTTTCCAGGTGTCTTATAAGGTTAGCCCCTTCTCCCAACAGACCAAAGACGGTTATTCCCCCTTCTCCTACCTGCCCTAGACGGTTATCCCCCTTTTCCCACCTGCCCTAGACGGTTAACCCACTTCTCCCACCTACCCTAGACGGTTACCCCCCTTCTCCCACCTGCCTTGGACGGTTATCCCCCTTTTCCCACCTGACTTGGACGGTGACCCCCCCTTCTCCCACCTGCCTTGGACGGTTATCCCCCTTCTCCCACCTGCCTTGGACGGTTATCCCCCTTCTCCCACCTGCCTTGGACGGTTATCCCCCTTCTCCCACCTGCCTTGGACGGTTACCCCCCTTCTCCCACCTGCCTTGGACGGTTATCCCACTTCTCCCACCTGCCTTGGACGGTTATCCCCCTTCTCCCACCTGCCTTGGACGGTTATCCCCCTTCTCCCACCTGCCTTGGACGGTTACCCCCCTTCTCCCACCTGCCTTAGACGGTTATCCCCCTTCTCCCACCTGCCTTGGACGGTTATCCCCCTTCTCCCACCTGCCTTGGACGGTTATCCCCCTTCTCCCACCTGCCTTGGGCGGTTATCCCACTTCTCCCACCTGCCTTGGACGGTTATCCCACTTCTCCCACCTGCCTTGGACGGTTATCCCCCTTCTCCCACCTGCCTTGGACGGTTACCCCCCTTCTCCCACCTGCCTTGGACGGTTATCCCACTTCTCCCACCTGCCTTGGACGGTTATCCCCCTTCTCCCACCTGCCTTGGACGGTTACCCCCCTTCTCCCACCTGCCTTAGACGGTTATCCCCCTTCTCCCACCTACCATAGACGGTTATGTCCCTTCTCCGATCTGCCCTAGACGGTTATCCCACTTCTCCCACCTGCCCTAGACTGTTATCCCCCTTCTCCCAACTACACTAGACGGTTATCCCCCTTCTCCCACCTTCCCTAGACGGTTATCCCCCTTCTCTCATCTACACTAGACGGTTATCCCCCTTCTCTCATCTACACTAGACGGTTATCCCCTTCTCCTACCTGCCCTAGACGGTTATCCCCCTTCTCCGACCTGCCCTAGACGTAATCCCCCTTATCCTCCTGTCCGAGACGGATATCCCCCTTATTCATCTGCCTTAGACTGTTATCCCATTTTCCCCACCTGCCCGAGTCGGTTATCCCATTTTCCCACCTGTCTCAGACGGTTACTTCATTCTCCCATCTGCCACAGACGGTAACCCCTCGTCTGCTACCTGTCTTAGACGGTAACCCCTTCTCCTACCTGGCCTAGACGAATATCCTCCTTCTCCTACCTGCCCTAAACGGTAACCCCTCGTCTGCTATATGTCTTAGAAGGTAACCCCTTCTCCTACCTGGCCTGGTCGAATATCCCCCTTCTCCTACCTGCCCTAGACGATAACCCCTCATCTCCTACCTGTCTTAGACGGTAACCCCTTCTCCTAGCTGGCCTGGACGAATATCCCCCTTCTCCTACCTGCCCTGGACGAATATCCTCCTTCTCCGACCTGCCCTAGACGATTATCCCCTCTTCCCGACTCGCGCTAGACGATAACGCCTCCCTGGTTTAATTTAAATTCGTAAGTAGATATTTGTCCCAAATGATTTTATATCATTTATCTCCTTACCGAACAGTTGTCATCTTCTATAATGTATATCAAACGCCTTATTAAAGTTCCATCAATTAAAGCTACGGATGTCACTTGCAATACATAATTGCGGCTACAGAAAAGAGAAGTTTTATTTAACGATCAAAACCTATTTGCACATGACTTCAGCACATACAACACGTATGTTATATTGTTAACCCTTTGAACTGCTACACTTACTTGATATCAGTCATGAAACTGCACACATAAAATGCTAGTCCTTTGAGTCTCCTTTTACAGTCTACTTGATCCATTAAAAGTCAATAGCGACCAAATGTACCATTTGAACAGTATTCACTGACAGTCTGGAGCACGTAGTTCACTTAAACATACTCTATAGAGCTATCAATTATTCAGTCCCACGCCTGCATTACAAGACGCTGTTTCGCATGTAGTTAGTGCAATCTTGATAGCCCACGATGGAAATAAACTGTCTTGAATACCCGTTCGAGAATCACACAATGCAAGCTTTAAGACAGGCGCATGCTGGCCATTGATCATGGTAGCTAACGACGCCACGAAGATGAATGATGTATCCGCAATAAAATCATGACTTTGAATATATGGAAATCTGAATATCAACTAAGTTTATCAATGTAAGTCGATGTGAAGTCTCCTCACCTGTTCGGATGTAAAGCCAATGTCTGCTATCCCATACCGAGGTCTCCAACCAGACCAAGTGTGCTGGCACGGGCTAGCGTCATCAGCAGGAACAACGTCCGACTCCGTGTGTATCAACTGGTCTCCGTGCCGCCCCGTCCTGTAGTGGGCTGTTGTAATGCAGTGAGGCACTGACTGTGTGAGTGGGCGGGAGGGAGAGCGTCGCGGGGGGATAACAGCCGGCGTTAATCAGCCCTACTCTATCACTGGAAGATACGGGACCGATGGGGTAGCTGTATCGATACTTCAGTATTTCAGCTTACAGGGCACAGCGGCAATAGATGATGGAGTAACAGCTTCTTTAGCCCAAGAGGAAGTCAGACAAAAACTCGGCTTCCATGTAGATGTGTCCTATACTTGGGAGAAGCGTTGTTAACACGCTTTCTGATAACTGGAGACATGAGGCGAAGCTAAGTTGAGTACAGGTGCAAGAAGAACGCACGTTGTATCGGCAGACACTCGTACAGGTGATAGGTGAAGACATGTCGTATCGGCAGACACACGTACATGTGCAAGAAGAGCGCACGTTGTATCGGCAGACACTCGTACAGGTGATAGGTGTTCACATGTCGTATTGGCAGACATTCGTACATGTGCAAAACGAACGCTCGTTGTATCGGCAGACACTCGTACATGTGCAAGAAGAGCGCACGTTGTATCGGCAGACACACGTACATGTGATAGGTGAACACATGTCGTATCGGCAGACACACGTACATGTGCAAGAAGAACGCACGTTGTATCGGCAGACACACGTACATGTGCAAGAAGAACGCACGTTGTATCGGCAGACACTCGTACAGGTAATAGGTGTTCACACGTCGTATCGGCTGACACTCGTAGAGGTGATAGGTGTTCACATGTCGTATCGGCAGACATTCGTACAGGTGCAAGAAGAACGCACGTTGTATCGGCAGACACTCGTACAGGTCATAGGTGAACGCACGTCGTATCGGCAGACACTCGTACAGGTGATGGGTGAAAAGCACGCTGTATAGAGATACACTCATACAGGTCATTGGTGAGTGAGTATGGTATTACGCCGCTTTTAGCAATATTTCTACAATATCACGACGGGGGACACCAGAAATGGGCTTCACATATTGTACCAATGTGGGGAATCGATCCCGGGTTTTCGGCGTGACGAGCGAACGCTTTAACCACTTGGCTACCCCACTCGCACAGATGATAGGTGAACGCACGTTTTTAGGGATACGACCGTACAAGTGATAGGAAAACGCACGTTGGATAAAGATACAATAGTACAGGTGATAGGTGTACGCACGTTGTATCGGCAGACGCTCGTACAGGTGATAGGTGTACGCACGTTGTATCGGCAGACGCTCGTACAGGTAAAAGGTGAACACACGTTGTATCGGCAGACACTCGTACAGGGGATAGGCGAACGAAAGTTGCATAGGCATGCACTCGTACACGTACAGGTGATACATGAACGCACGTTGTATCGGCATACATTCGTACAATTGCTAAAAGGACGCACGCTGTTGGCCCTTCATTGGTATTTGTGATAGTTGGACGCATGCTGCTGGGTATACAGTGGTACATGCATCTCCGAATATCAACCAATCTTCCTTATTTTATATTCCTGAAATCGGCCATTCATAAGACCTCCATTGGCAATTGCTCGAACTGTCTGAACATTAACACTGGCCTACTAAAAGTTGACTTAAATTATACTTGGACTGGAGGGTTATCAGAATTTCCATCTAATAAAGCCACTTCTGGAGTTGGAGTCGGAAATAGCGTCCAGTTGGTTTTTAACCGAATTAATAAATCTAGAAGGTAAAACAAACGTTTTATTCATGTGAACAACGAACTGGACAATCAGGGTACGATCTGTGTCAATGTGTATGTTTGGTACACCTCTGACAAATACCTTATCAGGACACCTGCATCAATTTGTAAGCTTGGTACAACTATGTAAAATTATGTATTTTCATTCGAGCAGAGTAGATTCGCTTAGGAAGCTAAAAACCTAGGATCATGGGTTCGAATCCCGGTTCGACCCGATTATGTTTCTAGATTTATCAACACCATACCGTGCTCGTGTGTTTCACCGAAGTGGTAAACGTCTGAGACCTGCATAACTGCGGGCGTTTCCTCCAACATTAAGCTCACACGCCGTGATATAACTAGAAAACTGTTCAAAATGAGTGAGTGAGTGAGTGAGTGACTTGGTTTAACGCCGCTTTTAACAGTATTCCAGTTATATCACGGCGTGTCAGCTTAATGTTGGAGGAAACGCCCGCAGTTATGCAGGTCTCAGACGTTTACCACTTCGGCGAAACCCACGAGCACGGGTATGGTGCTGACAAACCTAGAAACATAATCGGGGTGAACCGGAATTCGAACCCACAATCATAGGTTTCTGGCGTGCCCAAGGGACGCAACTCTGCACAACGAATCGCGGCGCCTTAGACGACTTGGCCACCCGTGCCCCCAACTGTTCAAAGCGGCGTTAAGCACCCGTGTCGTTGTCTCATCAGGATGAACACGTCTCAATATATATGTAGGTTACAATCTCAACCCTATTAACAGAACCCTTAATCTTCAAGCAAAATAGGCATCGACTAAGAAATACAACGTTAGTTTTTATTGGCCTTGATAAGAACATCTACAACTGGTTATGGTGTATTTTCGGTTCCATGTGACACCTCTGCTCAACATCTTACAAAAAAGGCAACACGGTACTTAGGCAACATGGTTAGCCACAGTCCAGGGTAACGGCTTCAAAAGAACTCCTTGAAACTACATCAGCGTCGTTAAATACCACTTATCACTTGCTGAGGACCACACCTTTAACTATTTTGGTCTTTAGCAAGTGTTGAGTAGTATATATATATTCATTGTTATTTCAGTGCCTGTTGCATTACTTTTAGACATCATCGATGAAATAATTGCAACCACAATAAAGTATTAAGCTACACTAATAGTCGGACAATATACTTTTATCATGACGACACCGCCTGCGAAGATGCTCTTGCCTTCTTCGTCTCGTTTTGGCACTCCTCCTGAATGTAGGCTAACTGTGGCTGGTATTTTCTTATCGATTTTACTGGTTGTATGCATTATATATCTACAATTTCGGTAAAGAATTGTCTTGATATTCACTGATAAAATCCAAAGAGAAGGTCTGATGCGTGGAAAGTCGGTTTTATATTTGAGATTGGGAGATAACAAAACATGACTTCTTTAATTTGTTTAAATAACATTTTGAAAGAAATCGCGAGAGATCAAATATGTATGGGTTGAACATATGGGAGTCGAATGTCCTCTACATTTAGCACGAGAAAGCTACTAAGGGTAACATCCTACGTCTTTGATGTGAACGCTCTATTTTCGAGACACGGCCTCGTGAGATTTGAATCCAAATGAATTAAGAGATGAAGACGGCACATCAATGACGATACGGCACGTCGAGATGATGAAAGTCACTGGCGATTAGGACCACGTGCTTCAGATACCGCACAAGGGGTACCTGCTCCGTCTCGTCCAAACCATCGCTGGCACACAGAAGCGTTCAAATATAAACAAGAAAATCTTCAGCTATTCGCCAAAGCAATACAACTGTTTCTTTGCCCAATATGGTGCCAGTAATATGGCCCGGTGGTACGTGTGGTACATCTGGGTTCGAATCTACAAATAGAAATGATTTCTGAAACCCTGTGCAAAGTGCCCTACATCACAAAAATGTATAAACAAATATAATTGATGAAGTTTTAGTTAATCAATATACTGAAGGTATCGTACTGCTTTACAAATATCGTAGAGCAGTGGCCCGTTGGCGCTGGAGGTCGCTTGTTAGGCAAGTTCGATTCTACAATGGATACAGTGCCTGAGAACCCATTATTAGTGCACTACTTCGACATGCTGGGCGGTGGGGTAGCCTAGTGGTTAAAGCGTTCGCTCGTCACGCCAAAGACCCGGGTTCTATTCCCAACATGGGTACAATGTGAAGCCATTTCTGGTGTCCCCCCGCCATGATATTGCTTGACTAACGCTAAAGGCAGCGTAAAATCTTACTCACTCACTCACATCGACATGCCGGAGGAACAGTAGTGAAGGAAGCCCCGACCCTACTTGCACGATCATTCACAAAATAAAATGACATTCTCTCGTAAACAAACGTTACATTTTAGCGTAAGCCTACAGGTTCTACTACACCAAATCAACATGATGACTTATGCTGAATGTGACCACAGCTATTTTCAAGTAGGTGACAATTGGTGCGAAGCTGGGGGTGTTGTGTTTAGCTTCCGGTACTCGGAAATGGAGCTGGCTAAGCTAGTCATTTTTATTTTTTTTATTGCTGCTCTAGGGCCAAACTGTGCACACACATACATGTAATAGCTGTTGAATGCTTAGTTATTTAAAAAAAAATCATAACGTTACCATAGAAGTCTATGGGAAAACATTTGGTTGTGTGTAACCTGTACGGACTGTGAGTCTGTGTGTCCTTTGTTCTAATTGCCAAAGGAAGCAATGTCTGTGGTGTAATCAGCTTGCGCAACTCCAGCGTTTTCTCCTGCCTTACCAGTGACCGCAGGGGGAGTTGTGAGAGACGCAGGTTATTTTCAGTATAAACTATCGACTTGTATCACACCTCATTACAGCTTTATCGCAGGGACCCGCAGTCAGGTCGGGGTCACAACCACTTTGGTATGAACACGCATGAAAATATCTTAAGAAAAATAAGAAATGGTTGGACTAACTATATAATTATACATTCAGTGCCTAAAAATGTGGGACTTCGTTTTAATCAGAACATGTGAACACTTAGTTTGAAGAAGTAAATGAAAGCGACAAAGACAAAGAAGCTTCTGCTAAAAGCAGAGTCCATTGTATGATTCCGACTATATCACAATCATGTGTTATAAATCACTTTCAAATAGTGATGATACCATGTGTTCGCGATAAGGTAAACATAGGTGGCATCCGTCAAAAACACATGCAAAGGCAAATCAATTGTTCACCAGAATATACACAGGAACATATATTACAAATCAAAATGCATTGTTATTTAAAATTGCAGGCTTTCAAGCAAAAGGAAAAGCACATCCTGGACGTAGGTATGCATTATCTCGCTGCCAATAGAATTTTGCTGATGCGGCGGTACGCAATATGCAATCAGACCCCAACACTGTCAACATAACCTTCATCAACTTAATCTCCTTTTCAGTCATTAATATTAAATATTGTCACTGTGTGATCAGTATCTGTAATAACAAAGGACAATACAGTAAACTACGGTTATAACGAACTCAAAGGGACCACTAATTTTAGTTCGTTATAACCTTAGTTCGTTATAAGCATATATTCAACATATATACAACAAATGGCCGGGACTAAAAAATAAGTTCGTAATTTCGGTCAGTTCGTTATAAGCGTGTTCGTTATAACCGAAGTGTACTGTACTAGCGAAATATGACACAGACACAACACATTCGGCAAAGCACATCAGTTTGCCAATAAACCCTTTCCTCAATCTCCTTTCCGTAAAATTGCATTAAAGTCGAGGTAAGCAGTGGCTTCCAATGACATGCACTCATAAAGACTTGTGGTAAGCTCAGAATCATCAACACTGTTGTTGAACACCTCGCGGTGCATCGGGCGCTAATATGTCTCACAGGCAAAGGTAATATCATTTGTCAGCGTCACAAATTCCCTCCAAAACCAGTTCATTAAAATAACGGAAGAAGTGGGCACTCTACGTCGTAAAACTGCAATAACGGCAGTAATAATTTAATATGAGGAGATTGGATTGCAATTCTGTTGATGTCATTGGTCCCCAAAGGCGTTGTCGTGATCCTAAGACGTCACTGTGTTGTTCAGGATGCAAACCACTGTCGATAATAGTAATTGTCATACATCTTTTGGTAATTCCACGTGCTTGAAACACGACTCAGTGTGGCCATGTAAACCTTAAAAATGGGTCCTTTCTAGAGTGGGCAGGTCTATGTTTAATGCCTATAAGAGGAACATTAATGTAGCGGGTCTGAGGTCAGAGGCTGCTAGTTCCTGTTCCTTGAGGCTCTAGAAGAGGAACCTGGTGTGGCGTGCGATTCCCGACAACCCCCTCCCCCCATCTCCCATCAGTGATGGTGAAAGACGGACGAGAGAGATCCTTAGCAAAGATTGAATCAATTGTTGCTGTGGGGCCTGAATGGAATGAGACGATCAATTAGAGAAGTCGAAATAAGAAACCATACCGTTGCTGGAATCAGGAAGTGGGATAGATTGGTTCGAGCGCTCTTTCTAGGCTAGCACAAGCCCAATTCGGCGCACCACTGGTGCTCCGCTGTGTTCTAATTATAAACCTAATGTAACCGACGAAGCCATGATTGTATTGGGTATACACGTCAAACGTCCTCCCCCACCCGCTCTGTCAAGCTGCACAATACGTGCGGCATCCACAATGACAAGACCGATATCGTTTTCTCTACTTTTCTTGTCACAGTGGTAAAAGAAGTGAAAATTGATTGGCTGTTTTATACATTGATGTAACTGATACTGCTTCATGACGAATTTCCACACGTTATCCCCAGAGGTTGTTTGGAATATTTATGAGGAGGTGAATTAAATGACTTGTTGGTTTTACTCGCACAAATAAATCTAATATGTCTCCGTACAATGAAGCGAGGGAACCTGAAGGTTGCTGAACATATATCTATGTCACATGGGGGCATTGGCTCCTGTCGTCCCTTGGGCATGCAAGAAACCTATGATCGTCGGTTAGAATCCAGGTATTATGTTTCTAGGTTTGTCAGCACCATGCCCGTGCACGGGGGTTTCACCAAAGTGGTAAGCGGCTGAGACCTGCATTATTTCGGGCATTTCGTCCACATTAAGCTGACACGCTGTGATATAACTCAGAGGAATACTGTAACAGTAACAGTTCAAAGCGATGTTAAAATCCAACTCACTCACTCACTCTATGTCACATACCAATAAACAGAATGGGTTTACACATTCATTCAATCCACCTTACACAGACTCAACAAAGCCTCCGTATTCAATCATCTTGTTACTTTCTTCAGTGTTTCGGATCCTTTCGTCGGTAATTTCTTTTGGCAGAATTAATGTGCCATAAAATGATTTAATATATACCAATTTTGAGAGGAAAGATTATGATTACGGGATGCGTGTCCTGTGTTAGTGAATGAGTTAGGTTTAAAGCCGTATTCCAATTTTATAACGGCGTGTCAGGTTAATGTGGAAGAAACGCCCGAAGTGATGCAGGTCTTAGACGTTGAGCACTTTGGTGAAACCCACGAGCATGAGTATAGTGCTGACAAACCCACAAACATAATCAGGTCGAACCGGGATATATTCGAACTCACGACCATAGGTTTCTAGCATTCCCAAGGGACGCAACTCTGCACAACGATTTGCGGCGTCTTAGTCGACTGGGCCAGCCGTGCCCCCTTATGTCGGAGAAGTGATGAAAGTGGTAGGCATTTACGTCTTTTGTAAAAACAAAAAAACCAATCACAATATTTCTACGAATATTGCCTATTTATTCGCTAATGGGATGAAGTTGCTTTTTCAGTTACATGTACTACAAGTTTTAAATGAAATGTCACTGAAACCCACCACACGTCCACGCTATATTGTCCAGGGCGTCATATCAGCAACTCAGGACCTTCTATCAAATCAGACCTTCTACAGATCATCAGAAAACTAATAATCAAGAAAACGTATATGTGCCTAATCTCCCAACAATCTCATCCATCGGTCTCCCTGTCTCTACAGAGCTGGAGTTCTGCTGAGATGTTTAAATCAACTTCTTGCAGCTTAGCTGGCTATTCAGTACAACGTGGTGCTAACGACCAATAATCCGCAAGTACTGGTCACTCGGATGGTTTCTCAGTGTGACCACAGACGTCGATGTCCCACGTCCACAACTTCAAGGACATGTAATATTGGTCTATCTTGTGTACTGTCCACAGACACATACATTGCTTTCCTTGTTATAAATCGAAAGTGATATCTGCCGCATGAGGGCTTATTTGTTGTCCGAATCTCCCCTACTGCAATGTGTATCGACCCAAGAGAAAAGAGATTAGACACGACGACATCGTTCTGTATTTCGGCACCATGAAGCTCTACATTACACGTACATGAAGCCTTGGGTGTGTGTGGAGATTTGGATGAGTCGTGTGCCGCATTTTGCCATCTTTCTAGAGCGAATAATCAGGCCTGTAGCATCTCCTGAAATGTTTCCGCGCTCTTTGTCATAGTAGAGTTGTCGATTTTGTGTCTGTAGTCATGTGATATGACGGCAGAAGATGAAATAGAAGCGTTCCATTTATCATGGATCCAATTGGGACAATTTCGATGTCTATCGTAAAATTCTATCTTGTCGAGATACATTTAAATCGTTGTTATTTAACTGGTAGAAATAGATTGTGGTATTTTATCTTGTCGAAGCAGATCATGGTATTTTATCTTGTCGAAAGAGGTCGTGGTATTTTATCTGGTCGAAATAGATCGTGTTTTTTTATCTTGCCGAAGTAGATCATGGTGTTTTATCTTGTCGAAAGAGGTCGTGGTATTTTATCTGGTCGAAATAGATCATGGTATTTTATCTTGCCGAAGTAGATCATGGTATTTTATCTTGTCGAAATAGATCGTAGTATTTTATCTTACCGAAGTAGATCATGGTATTTTATCTTGTCGAAAGAGGTCGTGTTATTTTATCTTGTCGAAAGAGGTCGTGGTATTTTATCTTGCCGAAGTAGATCATGGTATTTTATCTTGTCGAAAGAGGTCGTGGTATTTTATCTGGTCGAAATAGATCGTGGTATTTTATCTTGCCGAAGTAGATCATGGTATTTTATCTTGTCGAAATAGATCGTAGTATTTTATCTTTCCGAAGTAGATCATGGTATTTTATCTTGTCGAAAGAGGTCGTGTTATTTTATCTTGTCGAAAGAGGTCGTGGTATTTTATCTTGTCGAAAGAGGTCGCGGTATTTTAACTTGCCATATAGATCGTTGTTATTTATCTGGTCGAAATAGTTCGTGATATGTTATCTTGACGAAATAGATCGCGGTTTTTAATCTTGTCGAAATGGATCGTGGTATTTTATCTTGCCGAAATAGATCATGGTAATTTTTTCTTGTCGAGATCCATGTAGATCGTTGTTATTTATCTTGTCGAAATAGATTGTTGTATTTTATCATATCGACTTATATCGTGATCATGTAACTAGGCGAGATATGTCCTGGTCATATTTTTGTAAAAATAAACAAATCTTTAGACACAAAGCGATGTCGACTGTCCCTTGTCGTGATGCACAGAAGTCGATGGTCGAGATAGATATGTCGTGGTCGCGTGTCCCTGTTGAGATATAAAAGGGTGTATCCATTGTAGAGATACATAGAGGTGGATTATCTTCATAATCTGATCTAAAATTAGAAATAACATTTCGGTGTCTACAATAACTGAAATTGGTATCCTATTATATGAACCCACATACACTGCCGGGCAAAAGATAGTATACACTTAAAAAATAAATTGGCCCCCAAAATTACAAACGTTATCGAAACCTGACAAGGCTGAAAACGGGTCGCCGAAACACAGGCAACTTGAAGTCCCAAATACAACAAAGATACCCGTATAAACATCAACCATGACAAGCATTTCTTGTTATTTCATTTTAAGAAACAACTACGCTAAGTAACAGAAATGCGATTAAAAGCGGCGTTTAACCGAACTCCCTCACTCCCACAGAAACCAGACACCATGGTCATACTTTAGTGACCGACTGGTTCGGACTATAACGCTCTTGCAACCCTATATCCTAATTCAGGCTATCTATTTGAAGAAGCAAGCCTTGGACAAACGCCAATACAGAAAAGGCAATCGATTATAAATATCCGCTTGACTTGTCCAAACAGTCTGTCGCTTGCAAGTGTAAGCTATAATAGGAGAATATTTGATATAATCAGTTTAAATACATCTGAAAGTAGCGTGTATTTCACACTTACTGTGACAATCCTAGGACCTGGGTAGTACGATCGTTCAGACTCCTTGGCGTCCAGAGTATCTTAATATAGTTCCAGTAATCACGTCTTCATACTGTTTGAGTGGTTATGTCAAACATTAGCATAACGGCACGTTGCAATATGATCACGTTCGACCTCTTTCTCGAACAATCTCTTTTTCAAATTCAATTTCGAAGTAAATTTCAAGCCTGATTTATCGAGCTAGCGTTTCAAGTGTTATCAGCCGACATCGAACAACTTTTTTCTTAATATTTTTGTGAATGAACCGGACATTGAATTTAAAGCCACGACTCGCATGTAAGTTTGGAAAAGGTGCCATTGTTTCTGAAGCCGAAATATACATGTAGGTAATTCTTATATCAGGGAGCTAACGACAAGGGCAAGTGAGTGTTTAATGCCGTTTTTCGACCGCCTCCGCGGTATAGTGGTAGAGCGTCCGCCCGTAGGGCGGAAGGTCCGTTGTTCGATCCCCGGCCGCGTCATACCAAAAGACGTTAAAAGATGATACTTGTTGTTACCCTGTCTGGCGCTCGGCATTAAGGGGCTAAAACAAGGATTGGTCGGCTCGGAGTCAGTATACTGTGTCTGAGTGGGGTATTCCTGTTAAACTGCGTCATGGTATCTCAGTGGGCTAGCACTATAAATCGGCATCAGTCCGGGCTAGTACAAGCAGCCACACGCACACACACACACACACACACACACACACACACACACACACGTGCATGCACGTCGCTATATAAGTGCAATAATCTTGGACGCAACGTTAAACCCAATTTCACCTCACCTTTAATGCTGTTTTTCACTGTTTTTCAGTTAATTACAGAACAAAGCGTCGGTAAGGGTAGACACTAATACCCTGGAGAAGTGACGGTAGTAGACCGGTGTATGTAGGGATAGGTTTGGTATGTTTCTTGTTTAACGTCACCGCACTCAGCAATAGTCTAGTTATCTGACGGCGGTCTGTAAATAATCGACACACGATCCAGTGATTGACATCACGTGATCGATTTACACAATTGGGATACGAGGACATGCAATCAACTAAAACAGCGAGCCTGACCACCTGATCCCGGTAGTCGCCTTCTATTACAAGCATTGGTTGAGGTAGGCGACAAACACCAGGGTCTATAAAAGTAGGGGCTAAAGACCATTGTAGGCACAGGTAGGCACTAGAGACCACTGTAGGTAAAGCTAGTGCAGGCTTTAAAGAACACTGTAGATAAAGGTAGGCACTAAATATCACTGTAAGTAAAGGAAGGCACTAAAGACCACTGTAGATAGAGGTAGGCACTAAAGACCACTGTAGGTAAAGGAAGGCACTAAAGACCACTGTAGGTAACGGAAGGCACTAAAGACCATTGTAGGTAAAGGTAGGCACTAAAGACCACTGAAGGTAAAGGTAGGCACTAAAGACCACTGTAGGTAAAGGAAGGCACTAAAGACCACTGTAGGTAAAGGAAGGCACTAAAGACCACTGTAAACACAGGTAGGCACTAAAGACCATTGGAAATAGAGGTAGGTACTAAAGGCCACTGCATGTAACGGTCGGCACTAAAGACCGCTGTAGATAGAGGTAGGCACTAAAGACCATTGTAGGCACAGGTAGGCACTAAAGACCACAAAAGGTAAAGGTAGACACTAAAGACAACTGTAGATAGCGGTAGCCACTAAAGACCCCTTTAGATAGAGGTAGGCACTAAAGACCACTGTAGATAGAGGTAGGCACTAATGACCACTGTAGATAGAGGTGGGCACTAAAGACAACTGGACGTAAAGGTAGGTACTAAAGACCACTGTAGATAGAGGTGGGCACTAAAGACCACTGTAGATAGAGGTGGGCACTAAAGACCATTGTAGATAGAGGTGGGCACTAAAGACCACTTGAGGTAAAGGTAGGCACTAAAGACCACTGGAGGTAAAGGTAGGCACTAAAGACCACTGGAGGTAAAGGTAGGCACTAAAGACCATTGTAGGCACTGAAGACAAGGGTACATTGGTATCGACGTCAAAGACAAATGTAGGTAAGTGAAGAGTCCAAAGGTTCCATATATTCAAACCTGATTATTTTCAACACAACGATGTTTCCCATGCTGAGAAACAGACATATCGTACATGCAAAGTGAAACGACAGAATCAATCTTCTCATTCCTTAGTGAAATCATTCTGAAGCTTTGATCATCATGTCTCCATGACAGCTAATCCATTAATACAGAGGCCTATGCCGGTGTGCTAATTATCGCAAAACGAGGAAACGACGTAAATTTTACTGTCATGAAAATCAAGGTGGTGAATCTCACGACGGCATAAACATATAGAGCCACAAAAGTATGTTGGTAAACACATTATTAAATGCTCATATCGAGTGACACTGACGATGATAATGGTTTATAATATTCTAAATGTAAACACACACCTCTATCTGCATGATAGGGCGACGATAATCGTGATATTACAGGACGGCAAATTCTCGTTAATTTTACCTGACATTTTGACATTTGTCACTAACGTGATAATACCATCACTGGTCCATGTAACACTCTCTACTTTAACACGCCCAGACGTACTGGCTTACGTCTCTAATACCATAAACTAGGGAGCAAAAGAAACTATATATGTACCTCTAAGTTGATTTTATCTTATCTTTGATTTTTAATTGAAGCGATATTTTATCCAAAAAATAAACTGTACTGGCGCTTAATCAGCACTCAAAAATACTTAGAAATGCTTTGTATTTGAAAAATCCTTAATACCTTTTAAACAAAATTACAAATTTACAACATTCCAAGTATGGTAGGGGTTATGCGGTTGCAAAACAATTTTTTTTTTACCCCAGTCTTCATTGAGTGAGTGAGTATGGTTTTACGCCGCTTTTAGCAATATTCCACCAATATCACGGCGCGGGACACCAGAAATGGGCTTCACACATCGTACCCATGTCAGGAATCGAACCCTGGTCTTCGACGTGACGAGCAAACACTTTAACCACTAGGCTACCCGGCCGCCCCCAGTCTTCATTGAACCAGTCTAAGTTGACACAAGATTACCCAGCTTCACTGATGACCTTTTACAGTCTATTGCAGGGATGAGTGATGGTTAAATAGACCTAATCAAGTTTAACAACAGTTAATTCAATTTTCAATTATATAAAGTTAATCCTACATCTACCTTCTCTTCCGATAAAGGTAGTTCGGATATGTCAATGTCACATTAAGCGAATACGGGAATACATATCTTTCGGACCTTTACTATACGGATACCAATTTGTACTTCATCATTTTGAATATTTAAAGAAAATAGGAAGGTGACATTTCTTCTCGAATTCACTTTAGGTCTTTGACATTAGCAGAAGCATGGGATAATGGTAAAGGAAAATGGAACATTATAGATATTTCTGTAATAAAATCCATACTCAATGAACTCGGGTGACTTCCAGACACAGAAAATGCATTGTTTAACAACTGTCATGAATATGATTGAGTATATTAAGTATATACTTAATAAAAAAAATACCTCAAATCAGATTCCAAGTCCGCATGTACGCGTACAATTTATGCACGTACACCCGAGGAGCAAACGTATAGTGTCATTATGAAAAGGTATGTAATATACAGCCAGGGATTTGAACGCGACACATCGGTGTTATTCTTGGAACCCATGTGATTTCACAGAATATGAAATAAATACAAAACAACAAGAATAATCAGTATCGATTATGTGCTGAAACAGATTCCATTGGGCGTAAAAAGCAAATTTTAAATAATATTATTTGACAGAGAGGCGGTACTGAATCGGTAAGCATACTGACATAAAACTCATCAAGGTGTTATCCAAGTTTGTTCTTTTCACGGTTTCTCTCGACCAACAATTCTTTTGTAGGCGTATGTGTAGGCGAAGAGTTTTCACATACAGCTTACTGCTGAGTTGAAGTTATTGTTCCAGATATTCTGTCAAAGATTAATATTTCAGGAAGTAAAATGCCAACAGGAAGAGGACAAATGTTCCCAGTTGGTTACGTCATCATCAAAGTCATTTGTTATCTAAATAGAAAGCAAACGACACTGATTACAATAAAATACACGAATATATCGTAGTAGCGAGGCAACACGTATTTAGTTATGGTATACAAATTAATCATTTATATTGAATACAAAAGACGCCACGGTACAACTGAAAGGTTTTGCTGATACGCCTGTGGCTTAAGGGCAAATTGAATCGATTCAGGGGCAAAATGATAAAAGCCGGCCATTTGAAATAGAAAATACTTTGATGCTTTAATAGCTTTGATGATTCTTCCATACAAAAGATACCCGGTGACATGCAAATGAAATCTAATTTGAAAAGACAAGTATATATGTTTTTTCGCTGACATGAATACGGAATGATTAAGCTGTAACATGGGTGAGTGTGGGTTTATGCTGGTTCAGCAATTCTGACGTGTAGGTAGAACCTAACAATGTGGGTCAAACCAGTCTGAGACCTGTCTGAGAGTGAGATTCTGTACATACCGGACTACCGTCAATGTTCACAAGTGAGTGAGTGAGTGAGTGAGTGAGTGAGTGAGTGAATGTGTGAGTGAGCCTAATGAACGACTATCCGATACAAATATCTTAGGAAGATAATGAAACTTCAAGGTAAGATGTTGTTGAGCTTATGAAGTACTGGACCACCCCAGTCCTCTATGGTTAGTGTTTAACCTGGCTAATAAATGGTATTATCATAGTGCTTATAGTTTTAACCAGCTGCACTGATACATTTATGTTAAATATTCTTGAAAAACATTGTTTTTAATAAATACTAATCAAAATGCGATAAAACTGTACGTTTTGTCAGTGAAAACACCTGCCCACTGCCCTCCAACTGGCAGTAGAGATTGTAGAAAACTTATTTGCGGTGATTATCAGTGGCAGCAACTGACTGAAGCGTTCGTAAAATGTTGAGGATAGTCGTGACCAGATTGTTTGCGGTACTATGCGGCAGCGAGTAATTTAGAGTTATCCGCCTTTGTTTGAGTGGCCTTGAACATGACGCAATTGGTCGTTCGAGACATTTCGGGATTGGACAGTATCTCGAAGTCTAACTGTACATACATAAGAGCGACACGAAGGGGATGCGAGGCCTTGTAGTGCCTGACATGGGTGTTATCTACTGCCAAGCGCGAACTGGATACCTGTCTGAAAACAACGGTAGCATCGAATACCGTTCTGGAGTCATGAACGGAAGCTATTTCAAATAAGTCGACGGTGACAAAATTCGTGACAGTATGAGTGTACTGTCATGATTAAAAGGAACTGTTACTTATTACTGCTGCCACGTAAAAGACCCATTGTAGTGCCTATTTTGATTGTAAACCTTATCCTGTGTGTTTCAGTATAATTTGATCATTCATTGATCCTGTGTGGTTATTTACTGATTTCACAACATATAGTTTTGATATCATCTCGTAATACTACCTATGGCTCACATGCAATGTTGTTTTTTTATGATTATTTACTTTAAAGTACTATACGTTGTTACCCCCGAAAATTGTAGTTTGTCAACACCCAGCACATTTGTACAACATAAAAGACTAGAGTGTCCATAGTTGAGCTTCCATAGAGACATCTGTGTGTGATAGAGGCAGGCTTGACGACTTGCCCTCGCACTGCTTGGGTCGTACCTCTGCATCCATGTACATTTCACCCTGGATTATCAAGGGTATTAAATCTCCATGCTATTACGATACATACCATGCGTTTAACATCGTATTCGAAAGATACACCGATAAAAATAGTCGTTCAATCAGATTCCACTCCTGCGCTAACTTAGCGGTAAGCGAATAGAGATGGTGACGTCACTTCCGTAACGAAGCATTGGTAGCGAGCGAATGGGTCCCGTGTATTGATCACAATATAATGGACTTGAATTAACTGGATAGTCAAGGATGGGCGTATTAATGATAAACTTAATATGTTAAATTAGCTATTGAGGAATCTTAATAATACATTTCTTCTTTTCTCCAACGTCCTATATTTATTACAGTTTCCATACCAATAAGCAACTGCTAAAAGCAGTGTCCATTGTAAAAATTCCGACATTATCATAAGCATGTGTTCAAGAATAATTATCAAATAGTGATGATACTAGGTGTTCGAGGAAAGGTGATCGTATTCGGTCCCTCTTGTGGCACCCTTCACAAACACATGCAAAGGCAAATCAAGTGTTCACTTGTACAAAATATACGGTTAACATATGATACAAGTCAAAATATGGAACTTCATCGGACATTATTTTCATTACTGGTGCGTGAAATTTGGAAATGTCATCCACATGTCTACTATAAAACGTTTTGAAAGCTTTGCTGAGGCCTTGAATGGTTACTAATATAATCAAACACCTTATTCAATTATTCAACGGTCCTCGAAATCTTCGTACCGACGTTGACAGTATGATGCATGTTTAATGTGTATTTCCAAAACAAATTTGATACACATTAATTTTTGTTTCAAATTAGCAATTTCAACATTTTTACTTAGCCCTTGGTTCCACGCGTCCGTTAATAAGAGACGCATAACCACAAGGGTTTCAGTCCTGAACGTGTTAATTGTGTGGCTGACCTCGTTACCTCCTCTCACCCACGGGCGAGGCATTAAAGGTTACCCAGATGCGCCGAGCGTCATCACACCTGTCACCCGCTGCTTGCGATACACAAACCCGTTATAGTACATAAGCAGCTTTCACCTTTAAGTTATGTTACCTAAATATACAACACTGACATCTTGTTTCTGAATGAGTGAGTGGGTTAGATTTCGAACAGTATGTCATTTTAATAATTATATCACGTCGTTTGAGCTTTAACGTGGGCGGGAAGCCCAAATTGACGCAAGCTCTAGATGTTTATCACTTTTGTGAAAGCCACGAGCAATGCCTGACACCTGGGCATGATCTAGTATCACACTGCTCGTAAACATCTTAAATCACTGTCGTTGTCTTTATTGTGCCTGATATCATAAAACTAAAGTTCCTTGAGGTATACTGTTTTATAGGTCATAGTCATAAATGTGTACCATGTGACTATCTATGGTTAACGCAGATGTTATTATAATATCTCCCTGGCCTTGTAGTTTATGTTTTTAAATAAATCTCATTACCCATACTATTTCACTCTGAAAAAGATGGAAATAAATTAATTGCTCTCGTACAGACTTGTGTAATAGGTCGGAAATATATCCTGATATGGCTACAAGGCAGAATTGAAAAAAAGGCTAAAACGTTCAAAAACATCTTTGATGATGTCTTGTGGCACACATGTGGATGATATTTCCAATAGTGACAAACAGGACATCCGATGTAATTCTTTATATTGATATGCACTTGTCGTGTATTTCTCAGGTGAACAATTGACTTGCCTTTGCATGTGTTTGTGACGGGTGCCACCGGTGGGGCAAGGTACGCACACCTTTTCTCGAACACTTATCAATGGTACAATCGATTTCTTATGACAACTTAAATGACAATGTCGCATTTATATATGGTATGTATGTCTGTAATTGTGTAACAAGGTTATTTTTCTTTAATTTACCCACATGTATATATTTCGTCTCATTGCATACGCCCACATGTTGTGTGGAGCACATGTGAGGTGGGCACCAGCTATATATAACCGTGCCCACAACACAGACCCCCTAACATTTACCAGGTGCTAAATTTAGGTGGCAGGTGCATACAGACACATACACGTGAAAGCTCAGGTAAATATGGCGGCCAGGTGAGACACAGAGGGGAAAAGGTTTGGCAATACAGATCTGTCGGTCTGAAAAACCGTGTTGATAAGTTTGTATTACATGAATGCATACAATCGTGTCACAGTACTAACACAGTGTTAAGTGTGATATGATTCCATATATACATATCAACCTGGTTAAACAAACGCTTGCTGTATCTCCTAGGCAAAGAACAGTTATTGTATATACACAGTGTCATTATTGAAGGGTCACCTCGGCATGTAGGGTGACAAACATGAACATATGCCAACAAGCGTCAGCAGGTCTGATTATGGTGACAATGTCATCAACAGGTGGAGAACATGGTGTTCATGCCTATGTCACACTGACTGGATGCTTTTATGAAACTAAAAAATGGACAACGACTATTAAGAACAACGAAAAGTGCGAGATTGAAGGAGTGAAAAAAAGATCCCCAAAACACTCTTCTGAACGCAACCAGCCCATGCACGTACAATACATAACAAGCAACAGTCAAGTGGGTATAAAATGGTTCATTCCAGCTGCATCAGAACTGCACTTGTGGAAGTCTTTGAATCTTAGAAAGGCATTAAGAAGTGATACTCATAAGGAAGAGAATTTATGGATATCAACTTCATTACTAAGAGGAACATAACGTTTCGGAGTATGCACTTACTCCTTCATCAGGTGAATGAGACATTTAGAAGTGATACACAAAAGGAAGAGAATTTATGGATGTCAACTTTTTTTATGAGGAACACAACGTTTCGGAGTATGCACTTACTCCTTCATCGGGTGAATGAGACATTTAGACGTGATACACATAAGGAAGAGAATTTATGGATGTCAACTTACTCCTTCATCGGGTGAATACATGAGAGCATTCATTCATCTGATGAAGGAGTAAGTACATACTCCGAAACGTTGTGTTCCTCATAACAAAGAAGTTGACATCCATAAATTCTCTTCCCCCTTGCACTCTTGGAAGTTGAAAATGTGACGTTTTATCTCTTATTACCCCTCAGTAATGACGCTGGGTATATATTACCCCATAGAGCATAAGTAGAGGTTAAATTATTTTTAGTAATTCTCACTGAGATGTATATTGTTTTATTCATGATGGGTGGGTAGTGCGTTCCATTGTTTGTTGCCAATAATTGAATATGAAGTCATCCATTGTCGCAAACGATGTAACGTGGCGTCGCTCCAACAACAGGCCAATTAACGGATGTCTAAACTTGGAATCAGGAAACTCACATTTTCTGAAGAAAAACAAATTATGGGTAATATTTATATAGGCCATTGCTCGGAACTTGCAAAAATAATTCACAACGATAAAGCTTAATTCCTCGTAGCTCGAAGATATTTCTGTAAATGATATGCGTCACATCACTTAAAAAATAAAAACTGGTATTTACAAAAACAGAGACTAGCTTTTTTCATAGCGGAATTAATATGTTTTCTAAGAACGACTTTATTTCTGACATTTACGAAGACGATTATATCGCTGTAGCCATTTGAAACAGGGTATTTCTTACGATCTTGAAATATATTTCTATATCCACTCTGTAAGATCAAATATGTTCATTTTTCTAAAGGACGCAGTTGGAAAAGATTCAGGTAATCAGTTTTCTGGTCTTGTACGAGGGTTTCACGTCATTGCGAGGATTGTTTGTTTTGTTGTTTAAAGCCACACTCAACAATATTCCAGTTTTATGACGGCGGTCTGTAAATAATCGAGTCTGGACCAGACAATCCAGTGATTAACATCATGAGAATCGATCCACGCAATTGGGATACGATGACATGCATCAACCAAGTCAGCGAGTCTGACCATCCGATCCCGTTAGTCGCCTCCTACGACAAGCATAGCCGCCTTTTACGGCAAACATGGGTTGCTGATGACCTATACTAACCCGGATCTTCACGGATAGTAATTGCGAGTGTTACACTTAGACTCGCACAACCACGCGTTCAGAACTCTACCAAACACGTAGCAGTCGGTACTGCCCGAGGTGACCCAGTCCTCTCAGGTCCCTCTTTTGCCGTGCAGAATTTCGTCCCTTTACTGTAACAGGATCCACTTACATATTCACCTCGATCGTGAGCCTTTGGTTATCATTCTACACGTGCACGTGGACTAAAATATTTGACACCAATGATCTGTGTCACTTTTTCCTTGTTGTTGCAACGTTTGGAATTATTTTTACAAAGCGACGTTTAACCCAAACTGACGCACTGAATGCAGAGTGAGTAGAATGGACCGACCCCATGTTGTTTTACACCATATACAAAATTAATGTATAAGTAACTTGTACATATCTCAAATAATTTTTAATAGCATCTTAAATTAAATATCAATAACAGAGAATGACATTGTGCAATGTTACATTGCCGAAAAATTTAACATATTTTCCTGCAACTGGAACACTAGGAGCTGTTCTGTTTCAGATTGTGTAGTATTATTCTTCAAGTGACTGGGACCAGTCAAGGGAAAGGTATTTGTAGCATTCACATATCATTATGGGAACATTTTCTATAGTGAAGTTGAAATGTTAAGGACAATCACACACAGGTTCCATGAAGGCAGCCGAGGAATCGTTCATGGCATTTAATGATGCCCTGGCAACCAGATGATGGGGGTAAGGCTAACGACACCAGACAGAGCCCCTTGGCGTTAACGATACACTGCCAGAATCAAAGAGAATGTCAGGAATAACTCCCATTCTCAACACAAATATGTCTGATTTCATATAGTAGACCATTTGGAGATCATTAGTCAGAAAAGATTTGGTGAAACTCTGATATTGTAATTTTGACTGAGACTGCCTCCGTGGTCTAGTGGTAGAGAGTCTGCCCAGAGAGCGGAAGGTCGGGGGTTCGATCCCCGGTCACGTCATTCCCAAAGACACGAAAAGGTGGTACTTATTGTTACCCCGCCTGGCGCTCGGCATTAAGGGGAAAAAACAACGCTGATCGGCTCGGAGTCATGACACTGTGTCTGAGTTGGGTATTCGAGTTAAACTGCGGCATAGTATCTCAGTGTGCTAGCACTATTCAATCGGCATTAGAATCGGACTAGTACAAGCATCCAACACGTTGCACGTTGCTGCATAAGTGTAATAATCTTAAACGCGACGTTAAACCCCATTTCACCTCACCTCACCACACAAAAACATTTGCGGTGAGAATGTAGGAGGAGAAGAAGAACGGATAGTTGCTGGTTAGGTTGGGTGAGAAATGGTGGTGGTATTTCATTGGTATTAAGCTCTTGTTTTAGGGCAATACTTGCATCAAAAACAGAATCTGAGGTTAACATCTAATTAACTACGCGCAATACCGCTTTGATATACCTAATCCAATACATATTCTATGATGTTCACTTCTCGTTACCATTCCTGACCCGAAACTGGCAGTACTCGTTGTTTTGAGTTAAATCAAACGGAACATTGCACTCTCACAGACACACGGCCATACGCTCTCCAATAATTCCACATATAGACCAGACCAGCTCCGATTTGTGCGTATGGTTGAAGGGCAGCTATCAAATTCCAGCGCCAATCTGATCAATGGAACTTAGTCAACAAGTACCAGCAATGTTAAAGCACGTCAAATATGGGGAATGAAATACCATCCGGGGTGAAGTTGATTGTATGGATGACGTTCCCAAGGGCAGCACGGCAAGTGGGACGTGGTTGGAGTCAAGGGGCTAGTCAGGCTCATGATGGAATGGACAATTATTGTGATTGGCTGTGATTGGTTCTTAGTATGACTATTGGACTTGAATCAGCGATGGCGGAATTGTGGTGTCTGAGACAGTAGTAAACGATGTTGTGACGTCAATGTGTTAGTGTGTTGGTAGAGGGGATGGGTGTATAATTTACACTCTATATTTACACTGCGTTCCAACTGCACGTTACCATATTGAGAATGGTGAAAGTTGTTTGTTCAAAACATGAAAAGTCTCCATTCATTTTAAACGTACTTCTTGTGAAATGAAGGGCGTTCAAACATAGTCCTTTAACTTGAATATCATGTCATGATTATTGGGAAGAATGAAGCATTAACTATGGGACTAAGTGTACAGGAAAGCCGAATATCATGTCATGTTATTTTTAATAATGAACAGTTAACTATGGAACTAATTATAAGTTAACAGGAAAGCCGAATATCATGTCATGTATTTTTGTAATAATAAACAATGATCCATGCGACTAAGTGTACAGGAAAGCCTAATATCATGTCATGTTTTTCAAAAATATCGAACAGTTAACTATGGTACAAAGTGAACAGGAAAGCCGAATATCATGTCATGTTTTTTAAAAATAATAAACAGTTATGTAAGGGACAATGTGAACAGGAAAGCCGAATACCATGTCATGTTTTTTTTAATAATGAACAGTTAACAATGGGACTAAGTGAACAGGAAAGCCTTATATCATGTCATGTTTTTTTTAATAATGAACAGTTAACAATGAGACTAAGTGAACAGGAAAGCCGAATATCATGTCATGTTTTTTTTAATAATGAACAGTTAACAATGGGACTAAGTGAACAGGAAAGCCGAATATCATGTCATGTTTTTTTAATAATGAACAGTTAACAATGGGACTAAGTGAACAGGGAAGCCGAATATCATGTCATGGTTTTTTTAATAATGAACAGTTAATAATGGGACAAAGTAAACAGGAAAGCCGAATATCATGTCATGTTTTTTTTAATAATGAACAGTTAACAATGGGACTAAGTGAACAGGAAAGCCGAATATCATGTCATGTTTTTAAAAAAAATAATAAACAGTTAACAATGGGACTAAGTGAACAGGAAAGCCATATATTATGTCATGTTTTTTTAATAATGAACAGTTAACAATGGGACTAAGTGAACAGGAAAGCCTAATATCATGTCATGTTTTTTTAATAATGAACAGTTAACAATGGCACTAAGTGAACAGGAAAGCCTAATATCATGTCATGTTTTTTTAATAATGAACAGTTAACAATGGCACTAAGTGAACAGGAAAGCCGAATATCATGTCATGGTTTTTTTAATAATGAACAGTTAATAATGGGACAAAGTAAACAGGAAAGCCGAATATCATGTCATGTTTTTTTTAATAATGAACAGTTAACAATGAGACTAAGTGAACAGGTAAGCCGAATATCATGTCATGTTTTTTTTAATAATGAACAGTTAACAATGGGACTAAGTGAACAGGAAAGCCGAATATCATGTCATGTTTTTAAAAAATATAATAAACAGTTAACAATGGGACTAAGTGAACAGGAAAGCCGAATATCATGTCATGTTTTTAAAAAAATGATAAACAGTTAACAATGGGACTTAGTGAACAGAAAGCCTAATATCATGTCATGTTTTTAAAAAAATAATAAACAGTTAACTAAGGGACAAAGTGAACAGGAAACCCGAATATCATGTCATATTTTAAAAAAAATAATAAACAGTTAACAATGGGACTAAGTGAACAGGAAAGCCGAATATCATGTCATGTTTTTTTAATAATGAACAGTTAACAATGGGACTAAGTGAACAGGAAAGCCGAATATCATGTCATGTTTTTTTTAATAATGAACAGTTAACAATGGGACTAAGTGAACAGGAAAGCCGAATATCATGTCATGTTTTTTTAATAATGAACAGTTAACAATGGGACTAAGTGAACAGGAAAGCCGAATATCATGTCATGTTTTTTTAATAATGAACAGTTAACAATGGGACTAAGTGAACAGGAAAGCCTAATATCATGTCATGTTTTTTTTAATAATGAACAGTTAACAATGGGACTAAGTGAACAGGAAAGCCGAATATCATGTCATGGTTTTTTTTTAAAATAATGAGCAGTTAACAATGGGACTAAGTGAACAGGAAAGCCGAATATCATGCCATATATATGGGGAATGATGAAACTAAATTGCAGAAAACCCTCAAATCATGTCATGTATATTGGGAAGAAAGAACTGGTTACTCTGCGACTCGTTGGTTCCGCAAGAAAGACAGTAGCTTCATCAGTGCTTTTAATGAACACCTCACAAGACGCCGTGAGCGTCAAACACGCCAGACATCACCACACGAAACTTTACATTGACGGGCTCCATCCGGGATGTGTGATGATCGATTACACATGACAATACTTTCAAAGAAATCTCTAATATGGCTGTTTTCTCAGATGCAATCACAGCGCATTATGACAATCGTTGAACTTTGATTGATACAAAAATGGATTCCGTTGTTTTAAGCAACATGAATAGATTTCATAAAGATATCACGCAAACCAAGCCTCTCTGTTCTGCACTTCAACGTTCTATTCTTGTGAGACATAAAAACCGACAAACGTTTTCCTGTTGAATCATTAATGCAAAGACAATTTTCCTCAAGTTTCTATTAAAATCAATAACACGTGACTGAGCAGGTGGTTGCATAACAATGCCGGTGTCCCATTTGCCATCACGTTGCTTATTTAGTTGATATGAAGTGTTAAGTAATACAGTACAATGTCCGTGATGTCTTTGCCATGCATGGAGTGGCAATCAGGTTATTCAGAGCTAGTTGCCATAACTCTAACACAAAGCAAACATTGAGGTCAATACTTTGATTCAATGACAAAATGACAAAAATAGAGTGAGAATTAGTGGCAAACAAATGCTTTTACACATGGTTAAATATTTACATGCACACCATTTTACATGGCTAATTTTAAGAGTTACCAAGTACAGAAGCTGAATCTATGTGAGACACGCAGCAATGAGGTGGCATTTTAGTACATTGGTATAAGAATACGTAGTGTAGTAGAGAAACTGCAGCTCACTGTGATCCGTAGTATAATAGAGAAACTGCAGCTCACTGAGAAATTAGTGTAGTGGAGAAACTGCAGCTCACTGAGACAGTAGTATAATAGAGAAACTGCAGCTCACTGAGACACTTAGTGTAGTGGAGAAACTGCAGCTCACTGAGACAGTAGTGTAGTAGAGAAACTGCAGCTCACTGAGACACTTAGTGTAGTGGAGAAACTGCAGCTCACTGAGACACTTAGTTTAATAGAGAAACTGCAGCTCACTGAGACACTTAGTGTAGGGGAGAAACTGCAGCTCACTGAGACACTTAGTGTAGTAGAGAAACTGCCGCTCACTGAGAAAATCGTAAGATTAGTCAATTATTTGTGAGATACGCAGGGATGCACAGGAACCGATTCTAAGCGAAACAAACGCAACTGATACGCTACATGCAAATGAGACAAGCTTAGAGAGCCCGCGTCTTGGTGAATCACAACATGGAATCGCAGTCATATGCATGCGAATACACAATCGGCTTTATGCAAAGTTATTATTCCGCCTGGATGTATCTCAGTAACGAGTGCGCCTGTGACAGTAGCGACGGCCTGCAGAGCGCCGCGATGGACTCACCACTCCCTGTATGACATTATCCATCACGTACCCAATGTCCCCGCTCCCGAAGCAATAAATAATAATGGCCTGTCCAGATGGACAAATGTTTCATGTTCTACGGTACGGCTACAAAGCCTCAGCTCCCTTGCCCCGAGGATGGCAGTGTGGATGATGAATATAAAGGGGATTCTAGGGTGATTGAAGACTCCACCACAGCATAATGATGTGAAATACACAAGGACATTGCGGAACATGAATATAATCTATTATTCCATCGACGGAAGCTATTTGGAAGGCCAATCCAATGTCATGCAGTTTTACCATACACCAATACAGCATCAGGACGAAACAAAACAAAATTGTATCATCAATAGGATCTACTGGGAGTCCCCTTGTCACTATAGCTGGCACAGTTCTTAATTGTTTAATCACACCCAATACGTTAATCTACTCGTTAAGATCCGGGTTCAAATAGGTCTTCAGCAACCCATGCTTGCCGTTAAAGGAGACTATGCTTGTCGTCAGAGGCGACTGACGGGATTGGGTGGTAAGGCTCGTTGCCTTGGTTGATGCATGTATCGTATCCCAATTGCGTGGATCAATTCTCATGATATCAATCACTGGATTGTCTGGTCCAGAGTCGATGATTTACAGACCGCCGTCATATAGCAGGAATATTGCTGAGTGCGGCGTTAAACAACAAACAAAGAAACAAACAAACAAACGTTACGTTTTGTGCTCTTCAATACAGAGTACACTCCGATCTGTCCGACGTATTCTCGCACCATAAAGATATCTATAATGGAATATCTGCCCGGAGCCCTCTCAGATCGATACCCGCATGCCATGTTCTCGTATAAATTTATACTAAGAGACGCATAACATAGTGTTAGATCATACAACATTCACTGAGACACGCAGTACATATTCTCAGGTGACATAATTAACACCAACGTCTGTGTAAGATATCCCTGCTGGGCTTCCGAGGATGTTGTACAGAGAGGCTTAATTAATCGGGAGGTCTGACTCGGTGACCCGGTTGATTGCGGCTCGACGACGTTTCACAAATTATCAATTAAAGGTTTGTCTGGTCCCAGAGTCGATTATTTACAGGCCGCATTCAGTTAGCTGGAATATTGCTGAGTGCGGCTTGAACAACATACAAAAACATATTATGAACATACACTTAAATTGTATTATGTAAACTCACATGTCCAAGGGTACATGTTCTTAGCCTCATAAAGCAAAACGTGACCTAAGGACATTACAATGATTTTATTTTTAAGATAATCCCTTTTCCTCTTCCCGGGGCAGGGGAGTTAACTGAGTTAACTGACTATAATTGACGTTTATAGTCAGTTATATGATTAACGCCCTGGCCTCGGGAAGATGATCCCCTTCCAAATTGATACACTTTTGCCAAAGATGTTTGGGGCATTTTATCTCAGTTTTGTAGAAGTTCTTCCCTTGCATGTCCAAAATGTTTTCCACTGCTGCTATGACGTCAGCGTTCGAGTCGAAATGGGTTCCTGATAAAGCTTTCTTAATGATTGGGAACAGATAGACGTCTGATAGTGCAAGATCAGGAGACAAAGGTGGGTGCTGAGGGGGTTCAAAGCCTCACCTGATATGTAGCCATGGCAAAGACATATTGGTGTATTGACGCATTGTCCTGATGGAGGGGCACACCTTTTGTCAGCTTCCCATGCCTATTAGTCTGAGTTTCATCTCGAAATTGCCTCGAAAGTGCATCATAATATCCTCCGTTTATTGTCTGGCCTGTTGGAAGATGATGACACCTTCTGAATTCAATATCACCAGCTAATAGACCAGACTTTGCCACTGTTGTAGGTGTTAATTGGACTCACAAACCATTTCAAGAACCTTTCTGGATCAGCTTCAAAGAGAGCTAGATTATCATGTCATGTGCCTGGTGCGTTTCTGATCAGGGCCCACTCGCACAAAGCGATCTTAGCGATCTAAGACTATCGTAAAACTATGTTAACATGTGGGAGTTACGGTCATCTCAGCGCTAAGACGGCAAGTGGGCCCTGATGTCAGAGGCTTTGGAACCCAACGAGCTGATACTTCGACACTGTCAAACTTTCTGTGATAATGGAATGTCTTCTCTCCCGGGAAATGCCTACGGAACTACCAATAGGACGCTAAGTTAGTTATTCGCCGGTCAGTCATCTCCATATCGTGTATTCTCTGGATCATTTCGGGTGTTGCTGACGTCACAGGTCTCCCAAGACGGGGTCGTTTTGAAGGTTCCCGTAGTTTAACAAATTACATTTAAAGAACCGTGTATCGGTTATCTCACATTCACCTTTCTGTACCCTTAGATCACAGTTCAATTTGTCAGACCATAAAGTTTTGGTGTATTAAATCCCCTCTTAATATTTTTGCGTCAATCAATCCTCGTATATTAAGGGAACGGGCAGTTTAAAGGTGAACGCGTAGGCTCGTCTAGCCGAAGATCCGGGTTCGAAACCCTACATGGGCACAATGTGTGAAGTCCATTTCTGGTGTCCCCCGCCGTGATATTGCTGGCATATTGCTAAAAGCGGCATAAAACCATACTCCCTCACTCGTATATTAGGCCCAACGTGGTATTCCCTCATCCCATATGGGGACCTTATCAGTGAACAATAAGAGCATGTTATATGATATATACACCGTAGCATGCTCTGCATCGGGTTATATCGCAGCTTGTCAGCTTAGGTTGGATGACGACTAAAGGTCTGCTCTGCACGGGTATTGTGCTGATAAAACCAGAAACATAATTAGGCCGAGGCGATCCCACGTTGATAGTTTTCTGGCAAGCGTCCAAACAATATGAGTAACTGCACGCCTCACTGTCGGACACTGCACTATGAATAACTGCACGCCTCATTGTCGGCACTGCAGTATGAATAACTGCACGCCTCATTGTCGGCACTGCAATATGAAAGCTGCACGCCTCACTGTCGGACACTGCAATTTGAAAACCCGCACGCCTCACTGTCGGACACTGCACGCCTCACTGTCGGACACTGCAATATGAAAGCTGCACGCCTCACTGTCGGACACTGCAATATGAAAGCTGTACGCCTCACTGTCGGACACTGCAATATGAAAACCCGCACGCCTCACTGTCGGACAATGCAATATGAAAGCTGCACGCCTCACTGTTGGCACTGCAATATGAAAGCTGCACGCCTCACTTTCGGACACTGCACTATGAATAACTGCACGCCTCACTGTCGGCAATGCAATATGAAAGCTGCACGCCTCACTGTCGGCACTGCAATATTAATATCTGCAAGCCTCACTGTCGGCACTGCAATATGAAAGCTGCACGCCTCACTGTCGGCACTGCAATATGAATAACTGCACGCCTCACTGTCGCACTGCAATATGGATATGGAAGCTGCACGCCTCACTGCTGAGACATTGCATTGCAAATAACCCGAAACATTTCTGTCGAACAGTGCAATAAGAATTCATGCTTTTCATGAAGTGAACATAGATACGTAACTGCACGCTTTTCTGTATGCTTTAGTATCGGGCACTGCAACATGAATGTCGGCACGCCTTAATGTCGAACATTGCAATACGTATGCCAACATACTTAAATGTCGGACCATGCAATAAGAATACCAACATGTGTTTTAATGTCCGGCCATGCAATATGAATGCAATGGATATTGTACCGTTTGTCAATATAGTGTACGTGTGTAACTTGGTACTGTCCTGTCGGTCCATTCACAGACACTTCGTATCAGTTACAACCATGAGTTGCAATATGATTATCCAACAAAGCATCTTCAATAGCTGACTGTTCAAACATGGGCATATTTAATCAATCACAGAAAGCTTTAGAAGTCGATCTTGACGCAAAATCAATAACAGCAATCCTGTTTGTTCTTCTGTCTGAATTTGTAAACCTCGGTATTGGCACATCCATATTCACCATTCCGAGCGTCAAGACACCGAGGACAGAGAGCACTCTATCTGAATAACATTGCATACGTGTGAAGCTAATCAAGCCGTATGATCACTTCTACAGCCTGGCTACTGTCACCCCTGAACGTTCCCATCTACGCATAACGCTGAATATGACTCATTTCAACAGATGGGGTCAGTGCCCTATACGATCCGATCCCTGGTCATATGTTACACGTGAGAATTGAAACAGTTCTGTTTCCTGCACATGTCAGCAAGGATAATCATCCTGGACAATGCTGTTCCCATTCCTACACCTACCACCGCACCTACTACCACTGCCCCTACAACTACCACCACCACAAAGGCCATTCAACAAAAACATCATTTTGACGTATCCGAAAGTACATTCCGGACTACCGGAGTCAAGACTATCGGGTTTCACTGTACTACTACTACTACTACTACTGGTTGAGATACGAATATTTACAGGCCGCCGTCGCATATCAAGAATATTGCCGAGTCCGGTGTTAAATAACAAACTACCACTACTACAATTGCTGCTGCTGCTACTACTACTACTACTACTACTACTACTACTACTACTACTACTACTACTACTACTACTACAGATCCGGGGTAGCATAGGTCTTCAGAAACCCATGCTTACCGTACTACTACTACTACTACTACTACTACTACAGATCCGGGGTAGCATAGGTCTTCAGAAACCCATGCTTACCGTAAGAGGCGACTAAGGGGATCGGGTGATCAGCTAGCTCACTTGGTTGATGCATGTCATTGTATCCCAATTGCGTGGATCGATGCTCATGATGTCAAACACTGGATTGTCTGGTCCAGACGCGATTATTTACAGACCGCACTGCTTCTACTACTACTGCCAATCTCGATATGTTTTTTCCTAATTACTAGAACCACTTTACAAACAATATTTAATGAATCAAACCTTTAAAACATTCAAACAAATGCTAATTGTACCAATTTCTTTTATTCGCCAAACGAAATGTCCTACATACATATGCTTACCTTACAACTAAAATAAGGAAAATTGGTCCAACTATTAACGAAATTATTTTATTTATTATGTCATTGTCATTAATTATCATTAATGTCAACATCACTAGTACCACCGCGATAATTGTGTCATTATTATTGCGTATATGACAGCTACATGTGTCATCTGTCTAGATATTATTGCTCC
This sequence comes from Haliotis cracherodii, assembly GCF_022045235.1. Taxonomy (NCBI): domain Eukaryota; kingdom Metazoa; phylum Mollusca; class Gastropoda; order Lepetellida; family Haliotidae; genus Haliotis; species Haliotis cracherodii. The sequence goes on from NW_027266343.1 coordinate 36,566,672, forward strand.
CATAAACGTCGTTTTACCCAGGGGTGAGTTGGTGGGGGTCAAAGCGAAGTACAGTGTCATGTAACTCACCAAGAGTCTGCTTATCTCGCGTTTGAATCCAAATTAACGATCAGTGATCGCCTACGACCTATGTAACTGTGTGCCTTTCTCCCATACCTACCTGAACTCACTGATATAAGTACAAAAAGCGGCACCCACTCACTCACTCGAAATACACCTCTCTTGGTCTACATAATTCCAGAATTAGAATCACCTTTAGGCCGTTAATCACTCATCTCAGCCACCAGCTAACATAGAAGTTCAGGCAAAGTGGTTCATAAAAATGTCATCCAATGGTTGCTTTGATCGTCGGAAATCAGCGGCGGGTCCCGCTGCAACACCTGGGCTACGTTACATATATAGACGGTGTTCTAGTCGATAACATGAGGCAATTAGTACGAGCGTTAGGGCGTGGGTAGTGTGGTTATGACTGCTGAAGTGTACTTGGAGAGCATAATTGCTGTGAGGCAGTGCTGAAAATGGTGTCATGTGTATATGTTTGGGTTTAATGGTAGAGTTGTCACCTTAAACTGGGCGAGTGCTGCCTGATTGACACAGCTCTCACGTGTACGATAAACTTGTCCGACACATCATTAACAACATGCACTCAGTTGTGTTTTTGTGATCCCTATTTCAAACGGCCGTCTGAACAGACAGTCTCCAGTAGGCGGCAGACAGTGTGAAACGACTAGAAACAGACACCACACAGTCTGAATCTATCCTGAAACCGACACTAGATCTTCAGAATCATGACTGTAACCGACATCAGACAGTATAAACAGAAACACGAAACAATCAGAAAGTCTGAACCTAGACTGGAAACAGACATAAGACAGTCTGACTCTAGACTGGGATCAGACTCGAGACAGTCTGAATCTTGAATGAGAAAAGATATCAGAAAGTTTGAATCTAGACAGGAAACAGACATCAGACAGTCTGAATCTTGAATGGGAAAAGAATTCAGAAAGTTTGAATCTAGAATGGGAACAGATCCCAGAAAGTCTTAATCTAGACTGGAAACCAATATCAGACAGTCTGATTCTGAGTGGAAACAGACTCCAGACAGTCTGAATCTAGACTGGAAACAGACATCAGACAGTCTGAATCTAGACTGGACACCCCTTTAACCACGGGGACAAATGACTGCGCAAGGCCCTAATGGCGGCCACTAGTATATGTGCAGTGTTCCGTGTAATACAGTGTCGTAGTCCAACCAAATAGGTTCGTACAATCGCAAACATCGGAAAATAACATGAAAGAGAACGCCCCGATTTGCATTCTAAAGACCATTTCGCTCGTTATTCAGATCTTCTTGCTCGGGAAGCAACAGGTTGTTACTGATGGGACGTGATCCATCTTGTGTACCTAGCGGACACAGTGTTTTCATGACAATGACAAATGGCAGGGATCGGTGTTTATTATCAAAGACAGATAACTAAGATAAATTTTCAGCCCATAAAGACTAATTACGGACATTCCGTAGATTTGTATTGTAGCATTTGTCATACCAACCAAATAGACAGGACATAACCAGATGGTATTCTTGTATTCCAATTATTTCCCGTTAACTGGACCCTATCAACTTGTTTGCGAATCTCTAGTCATGCTCAGAATATCGTCGTCAGTTACTCCGTCTGCGGGCTCCCAACTAGGTATTTATCGTCATTTATTCGTGGCGTAATCCCCAGATACGAGGAAGAAAATCAAGTACTGGGTCAATGTTTCGCACACACTGACGTGGTAATATACACGTATATGTTTAATTACCATGAATCTGTCTCTAGTTGATTCATGCAGCATGGCGTTAAATGTCGTGTATGAGGACAAGTATAAATGGAAGGATGGCATAGGGTACTTACCTATTGACACGTACCACCTGTTGAACTGATATACGTGTAGTTTTCTTCAGTGTCTTAGAATCACACCCATGTTTCCAATGGAGTTACTTCGTAGCTCTTGAAGGAGAATCAGCTTGCCTGACCGGTCAATCACATTGATCTATTGATCTCTCAGACGTAGCAACAGCGTGCTCGGAATCACTGGCAGAGTGTTCTGCTGGTGATTGTTGCGGATATAAGACAGTTTGCGTCACTGCAGTTGCTGCCGCTAGTCGTGCAGACGACACTAAGGCTTGAAGAACACAGGATAAACAGGCATTGGTGGTTAACGGTGAAGTGATAAAACAGTCTCAAAGGGAGGTAACTGGCGTTGAGATTTCACAAACGGGGACTTCCCGGCTGTTGACGATTCTCCTTTTCTTCGCCACAGAGAAACCACCTCGGCTGATCAATAAACGCACGGCTCACGTGCAAATATTACCGACACCATTTTGTTAGTTGAGGCCAGTTGCTGTTAGCCCCTGTTATTAGTCTGTTCTCGCAAACACGACTCACTTCAAGGTTGGACCAAGGTGTACTGTGTTTATTCCAGAAGGAACTGACGACGTATCGCCACCGGGACGCCCCTCTCATCCTCTCCCCCTCCCACCTGTAACCCTAACACACCGCCTTACCGCTTTCGTCACTTAATGGAGAATTTGTTCAGGTGTGATTCGTCAATGAAGTATACAATACGATACCACGGCATTTTCCACCGTGTATCTATATACTTCGTTTCAGAATGCACTCTTTCATTTTAAAGTTACCTGAAAATTAATCATTTAAAGGTAAACAACATTGATTGATTTTCTACGTGTCAGCCACGTATGGCCTGATTGTGTGGTTGTCTGCAAGGGCCTTGCTACTTGCACTATTGAAGGTGTGTCAGCTATTTAGCAATGTAAAGCGATGACGTGTCCTATTAAGTTTTATCTGGGACATTTACTCGCTGAAAGAAGTTTAATAACTCATTTGACACACATTTCCAAGGGGATGTGTGTGACACTATACACAGAGTGAGTCAGACCCAGCCGAGCGTACTTGGCGAACTATAAGGTCAAACAACATGACGAGACATTATTTTGCATAAGTGAACCTGAAAACAATCTAAACGCCACGTAAAAAATAACACCAGCCGTTCAGTCAGAAATGTTAACAGTCTTGTAAGCCTTGATGGTTAATAGACAAACTATTTTATATATTTGGGGAGGCGAGGTTGATTTTTGTTTGCTTGTTTGTTGTTTTGTAGTGTTTTTATATATTTATAAAAAAAAGATTCACCGCGGTCGTTGTCAATACAGGCTAACACACCGACATAAACAAACCTTAAATTATCCCATAACACTGGTAGATGACGATGTCGTTCATGGCAAATTAAAATTAATCTGTAATGTCGTGTTACATATGTAACCTTAAAACAGAGCAGTCTAATAAAACATGATTGGTCGATGATCTCTATTCCTTAAAAAGTAAAGCAAACTTATTTTTTGGGCCCCACAACGTGTGTATAATGTTTTCTTTTCATCAAACCACAGAGTGTTTTTATTTGATTTGTTGTTCTGTTCAAATTAGGCCCACATGACGTATCCGCAAGTCGCAAGTCGCTGTCTCTACGGGCGCATTTAGGGCACGATGGATAAAAAAACAAGTCAATAAAAACGAGTGATACGAAACAGTTTAGACTTGTGTTGCTCTAGGACGTCGGGTCGCCTGGCAATTCACGGTATCCCAGAGGCGTCAAGGCCAGGCCTTCAACACAGCACCGCAACCATTAATAAACTATAATTAATGAATAATGAATACCCGTTCCAAATACCATACACTAACCTTATCCTGAATAAATATAATTCAAGCCTCGGCATTGATATCAGATTTAAAAAGAGTTGATTCATTTCACGTCAAAAACCTGTCTGTAATGTTTGTTTGTTTGTTTGTTGTTTAACGCCACACACCAGCTATATGACGACGGTCTGTAAATAATCGAGTCTGGACCATACAATCCAGTGACTGATGTCATGAGCATCGATCCACGCAATTGGGATACGATGACATGCATCAACCAAGTCATCGAGCCTGATATTTCATATGTGATGTTGCATCACAACAATACTAGGACGGAGACCTAGCTAAGCCGATTATCACTCATATAACAGTAACCTACAACGCCCCAGGTCAGAATTACTTCCTGGTCCACGCAGCGTTTGCACTGGAGGGAAGGGAACCAACTCCGGGTGACTCATAAAACGACAGTGTGAACTATACAAAGGCACATCTGTGGACAACCCTTGCACCGATACATTTAGATACACAACTCCATTTTCTGTGTCGTTATATCAATTATTGCGAAAGATTCGTTTAAAACTTAATTTGGGGAACATTTATACAGATTCAAAGTACCAATACATGCTCTCAATATCGGAGCCTAATTCAAATAGGTGATCTCAGCGCTACGATTGTCGTACTTCTATGTTAAAGTATGGAAGTTGCGATGGTATTCGTGCAACGCTCACTTTGTGGAACGGGGCCCTGAAGAGTAAACCTATAGAAGCCTGGGTACGTACAACGTTTAAACAGTCTATAGATACGAACACATAGGTGCACACGACTTCAGGACTGTAACAACATATTGATACATAGGTACATACGTCTTCAAAAGAGTAACAACATATGACACATAGGTACAAACGACTTCAGACCTCTGACAACATATTGATACATATGTACATACGACTTCAGAACAGAAACAACATATTGATACATAGGTACATACGTCTTCAAAAGAGTAACAACATATGACACATGGGTACAAACGACTTCAGACCTATAACAGCATATTGATACATAGGTACATACGACTTCAGAACAGAAACAACATATTGATACATAGGTACATACGTCTTCAAAAGAGTAACAACATATGACACATAGGTACAAACGACTTTAGACCTCTAACAACATATCGATACATAGGTACATACGACTTCATAACAGTAACAACATATGATACATAAGTACATACGTCTTCATAACAGAAACAACATATGATGAATAGGTGCACACGACTTCAGGGCTGTAACAACATATTGATACATAGGTAAATACGACTTCAGAACAAAACAACATATTGATACATAGGTACATACGTCTTCAAAAGAGTAACAACATATGACACATAGGTACAAACGACTTCAGACCTCTAACAACATATTGATACATAGGTACATACGACTTCAGAACAGAAACAACATATTGATACATAAGTACATACGACTTCAGAACAGAAACAACATATGATACATAAGTACATACGTCTTCATAACAGAAACGACATATGATACATAGGTACATACGACTTCAGAACTGGCGATCTGTAAATAATCGAGTCTGAACCAGACAATTCAGTCATTGACAGCATGGGCATCGATCCACGCAATTGGAATACGATGACATGCATCAACCATGTCAGCGAGCCTGACCACCCGATCTCATTAGTCGCCTCTTACGACAAGCATAGTCGCCTTTTGCGGTAAACATGGGCTGCTGATGACCTATTCTACCCCGGATCTTCACGAGTCAGTGGCAGATGTGTGAGATAGTAGTATGTTGCAGGTGTAACCCCGTGCAAAACAACATTATACGTTCAAGCACGGATGGTAAACCTTGCTACAGTGAATAAGAGAGTGACTATTATTTTACGCCGCTTTTCATAATATTCCAATCACATGGCGGGAGACACATTATGTCCATGTGGGCAATCACTTACGAGCGTTCGGCTGATGAGTTAACGCTTTAACCACTGGGCTACCCATCGCCCCTTACCACCACAGTCGCTATATATGCTCTTTTTGAAACATACCTTTCAGCCTTAGTTTGATTTCCAGGCGTTAAGCAGTAGACATATAGGCGAAAATAATTCGGCGTGTACATAATCCAGTCGCTTATAGCAAAAGCGCAGATAAGAGTGTTCCTTCAAGCCTTGATACAGTTCACCAAACTTTCTATACGCTATCATTTAATCTTGAATATCTAGCTTGTTTTACAAAAATACTTTCTTTTTAACTAATATACAGAAATACAGCTTTCTGATGGCAAATTAAACATGTGTTTCAACATTCAACCGTCGAGCATTAATCTATTATTGATGGAAATGTATAGCGCCTCATAGATTTCATGCATATTTCAAACAGATATTTTTACTTTCATGGGAAGAAAGGACGTATTGTTTCATTCTGTATATACTGGTCCCTGGCGGTGTACATTTGTATGTTTTAAACTGTTTACCAAAGAGCTGTACCTAAGGTTAGACTTAAATAAAGTATCTGTCTGTTTGTCTGCCAAAATTACAATTTAAAACAACAAAATGGTCAAATGAAAATCCAGGGTAGAATTGGTCTGCAGCAACCAATGCAAAGCAGGATAGCAAGCGCCAGGTGCTGAGATCGTATACGGCTCGTGACCAGTTTGTTATTCAGCCTTGGGACCTACTATGTTTACAGGTCTTTACAGTGTTGTCAGTACCCCTAGTGTACAGTACATACACGCACCATGTACACTCAAAAGAACCCACTCTTCCGATGGTGGAAACACGAATACGTACATACAACCGAAACACTAGTGTCATAACTTGTGGTGACTTAGTTCAAATGTGTCTCTGTTCACGCAGCATGGAATGGGTGACCGATATGTGAGGTGAATGTTAAAACCTTTTAGCGCCCCTCGGCAGCTTGGGTTGTATACTCCCCAGGGAGTTGAGAATAATAAAACTGGAATGCAAATGGATCCACTGGTCGGGGAACAAATAAAATCGCATTTGAGCAGATACCTGATATATTGTATATTGCATAAGAAAAAGAGGTAACTAACTGGATCGGGTGGTCAGGCTTGCATTGCAAAGATCGATGTTCATGACGTCAGTCGTGTCCCTTGGTCACGCCAGAAACCTATGATTGTGGGTTCGAATCCAGGTTCGTCCCGATTATGTTTCTAGGTTTGTCAGCACTATACCCTTACTCGTGGGTTTCACCGAAATGGTAAACGTCTGGGACCTGCCTCACTTGGGGCTTTCCTCCCACATTAAGCTGACACGACGTGATATATCTGGTATACTGTTTTAAGCGGCGTTAAACCCAACTCACTCACTCATGATGACAGTCACTGGGTTGTTTGTGTTTTGCGCCTCACAAGTCGTGTCCCTGTATGTCAATTTACAACTATGGTGATGTTTACACGTCCATTTTACTGTCTCATAGGTCGTGTGCCTGTATGTCAATTTACAAGTGTGTGTCATGATTATGATTACACGTCGATTTTACTGTCTCACAAGTCGTGTCCCTGTATGTCAATTTACAAGTATGTGTCATGGTGATGCTTACACGTCCATTTTACTGTCACATAGGTCGTGTGCCTATATGTCAATTCACAAGTATGTGTCATGATTAAATTTTACATGGCCATAATAATGCCCCCTGAGCCATTAGTTGGACAGATGTTAAATTAATTGTTCATTTACACACGTTTTTAATACTGCTATATACAGCACGTGATATTTAAAAAAGAATTATTTTCTGAGAATGGCCGCTGTGAGAAGGTTCACATCAGATCAATACAGGATGCAAGCATCAAGTGACACAGATCTTTGCTGTCACCACTAAAAATCAAAGAACTCAGTGACGCCAGAATAATTCAACTTACGACACCATTATCCAACTCCATCAGAATATAAAATGACACATCTCCCTTGTGACCAGTTATAGACTACCCCCATAGTGAAAAGAACCCGCTTTCTATTATTAATCAGAAAAACCGACTGTGACTGTCCGGGGAAGAGTTTAACGCAGTTCATCGTAACAGCACGACCGCGACGTAAGTCTCTAAGAATAGGCGTTAGAAACTGTCGCCTTGTGGGAATCGAACACAGGCAACGCACCAACCACGGGGTTATTTTCGCGTCCTGGGTTATTGAGTTCTTGAATGATTTATCAAATCTCAGTCCACAAAGAGGGACTTGATTCAGATCGAGGAACTGGATCGATTGTCGACAGAAGCTAAAACACACTGGAATTATGCACAACGTAACGCCCGTCGTTCGTGAAGGTGAAGTTGCTATAGAATTTGTTGAGGAAATCTCAAGGGTTTTAAGATAATCAGCTAGGTACAATGGACAGTTGTACGCGTTTTTGATAAAACGTAGTCCCGATTGCACACATGTAGTTGGAGAATGCGAAATTGTTTAATGCGGCCTTGTCAGTTTAGCAGCTTAAATCATTTGTTTTTATCATTGTAATATCCTGAATAATTCGAGTTAATGTCCGATTTGTCTGTTGTTCAACGGCGGCCACTGTTCCAGCTAAATAATCGAGTATTGAGCAGACAGTCTAGTGATTGGCATCATAAACATCGATCGGGAAGAGAGAGAGAGAGAGAGAGAGAGAGAGAGAGAGAGAGAGAGAGAGAGAGAGAGAGAGAGAGAGAGTATGGTGACGTCATACAATACGTTAAGCAGGGTGTAACCATAAAAAAATTAACGTGGAGTCATTGTAAAAATATAATTTATTGCCAAGTGCATCAACAACAGTGCACAATATCACACGCACAATCATTCAATAAGATGCATGTAAAACGTTACGAGCTTTATATTACAGCATTAGTTGCCCATCCTACCGAGTTCATTACGCCTATGGGTCGAAAATATCCGAAATAATCATCTTTAACTTCCCCGATAAAAAATCATGTTGATTTTGCAGATTTAACTAAATACAGGTACATCGAACGGCTGTAACGGCTGCGCACCGTCTCGGATGTAGACGCTCTTGGGAATAGGAGCTAAATGCGATGTACTCGTTCGACTGAGTGTGTTTAATCATAGCGTATGGGAGCAGGGAGTGGGTACACGGTTTTTTAAAAGTCATCTTATATTTGTCAACGAATGTCAGCCACTCTATAAAACCTTTCAAACTCCCGGATGCGCCTCTGAAAATTGTGATATTTCGATATTTTCGACTCTTGCACGAAATTTTATGATTTCCATGAAGCAACAACGATTGACGATTCAGGGGAGATAACTAGCGCACAGTCGTCAACATCCACGCACACTAAAAGAAATTCTTTTGGCCCTGTTTGTTTAAAACTAACAGAATTGATCCCTACTGCGTTATGCTTTGGTTCAGACGTTGGTTCATCTGTGTTGTAAAATGAAATACAACAATAGTACTAAAATTATTTTCCCAGGAAGACAAGGTTGCTACCTCCTCTATGTGATCACCTTGCTGATGGATGTGGACTGTACCCAATTGGTTTGATCCGACTTATGAGACATAACTGTAAATATGCAGGGAGGTTGGACTTCATTCTCCACACAAGTCTGTGTGGTAACTTTACCCAAAGTTTCTGTCATTCCTTTACATTCTTGTGACAATTAATGTTTCATATCATTCAAATGGTGAAAAAATGTAAAATATCAATCATTAAAGAATACATGGTCAATACATACACCCTGTACTGAGACTATGGTGCTGTGATGTGATGATCTTCTCAATCGAAGATACCACAGAACCACTTCACCTAATACACATAATTCACATGTGTTTCTACCAAACAGGTGCCAGTTCAGCATGCTTGACAGTAGTAGGACAAATCTGAAATCAGTGAATGAAAGGTGGTTCCTAGAGTAAAACACATGTCGTAACATGATTGTCTATTCCACAATACAAGTGTGAGTGAATTAGTGAATGTTAATTTATGCCACATACATATTCCAGGGGGGCTTTTAAAATATAGAGCTGGACCAGGCAAAACAAAGCTGGCCAAAGGCCACCTACATTCAGCTTACAACTCAGAGCATGGGCTACTACAAGGGCAGCAATTGAAACTAACATTTCTAGTCTACTAGTCCACTAGTCCAGTAGCCCTTATACTAATAACCTATACACATCCCCCCCCCCAAAAAAAAAATAATAATAAAAAAATAATAAAAAAAAAATAAATAAATAAAAAATAAAAATAAATATAAATAAATAAATAAAAATATTTTTAAAAATAATAATAATAATAATACAACAATAAATAAATAAATAAAAAATGAAAAACAAAATGGCAAATTTCCACCATTCCTTATGATACCTAACTATTGGGCAGTTTGGCTACGACTAGACTATAGGACTAGTGCCAATATCTATCACTGCAAGGGGGGGTTGCAATAAATAAATCATCTCTCCATGAATAACTGATACAGTGACATGACTGAAGCAATTACTCTGCCAATAATACTCTCATAGGGTTCAAATGAGTATCACTGACAGTGTGAATGAACATCTGCCATATACAATGTGCCCCTGTACATAAAACACATGAAAATAGCAACTGAAAGACTTATTTATGTTGCCATGATAACAGAGAATGTTTGACTGAAGAAGACTTGAATATATTGTGGCTTATATGTGACCCCAGTTAGTAGTCATGTAGAAAAAATAAATAAAAAGATTAATGCAATCTCGCCTGTTCAGAAAAGAGGTGAACTGCATAAAAATATACACACATGTTGATTGTAGAGATAGGTACAAGAATAATATGGTTAAGGCCACAGTAACCAATACATAAATAAGATATGAATCTGGTTCATCAAATAACCACAGGAACAGTTCAGATAAACAACAGTATCACATGTCTGGTGATAATCTTAACACAACAGCACTCATAACGCAGGCACTCTCAACAGCTATCAAATAGTATTACAATCACATGTAATAACACTGACACTGTCAACAGCCATGTGCAGAAACTGAGAGTCAACAGCCATGTGCGGACACTGTCAGTCAACAGCCATGTGCAGACACTGTCAACAGCCACTGACACTGTCAACAGCCATGTGCAGACACTGACACTGTCAACAGCCATGCGCAGACACTGTCAACAGCCACACAGACACTGACAGCCATGTGCAGACACTGACACTGTCAACAGCCATGTGCAGACACTGACACTGCCAACACCAATACAAGACAGCAATATATAGACATTGGCAACAGCAATACCATACAATCTCAGCAACATATACAGACAGTGACTCTGTCAACAGCAATATCAAACATTCTCGGCAATATATACACACAGAGACACTGTCAACAGCAATGCAAGACACAGCAATATATAGACAGTGACAACAGCAATATCATACAATCTCAGCAAAATATACAGACAGTGACGCTGATAACAGCAATACCAGATAACCTCAGCAATATATATACAGACAGTAACACTGTCCAAATCCCCACACAGAGACACTAACATTGTCAACAGCCACACACCCAAACCCCAAGACTTTCAACAGCCACATACAGAGTCTTTGACAGTGTTACCAACCACATATACATACCATGTATACATACATTAACACTGTCAGCAGCTGTCAACAGCCGCACAGATGCAACAATATTGTCATCAGCTATCAACTGCCACACATAGATACAATGATACTGTCAACAGCATCAACAATCAACAGACACACAGTCATACTTCAGTGACTTACAAACTGGTGTTCGTTACCAGGACAACCAGGTATCAGTTTCTGCAGTGCAGTCTACATCAGAATATAATGATGTGCAGCCATAAGCTACAGAATAACCAGGTCCTACATAACAGTACCCTTTGACGAAAGATTTTTCAAAGTCATATTGAGTTTTTATTGACAAAACCAACTACAGTCCTACTATTCAAAATACTGAGGGAATTTATAACAATGAAAATAGTTACTAAATTCCATTACAAAACCCTCATCTATCCATCAATCTCTGCTACTGGCACTAGAACACCCTCAGTTACATCCTCTAAGATAGTTTCTTGTCCCTTTTAGAGAACTGCAGCATTCAATGCTGTGAGTTGAAGTGAAATGGGGTTTAAGGTTGCGTCCAAGATTATTGCACTTATAGAGCGACATGCATTCACGTGTGTGTGCGGCTGCTTGTACTAGTCCTGACCGATGCCAATTTATAGTGCTAGACCACTGAGATACCATGCTGCAGTTTAACATGAATACCCCACTGAGACACAGTATACTGACTCCGAGCCGACCAGACCCTGTTTTAGCCCCTTAATGCCGAGTGCCAGGCAGGGTAACAACAAGTACCATCTTTGAAAGTCTTTTGGTGAGACGCGCCCGGGGATTGATCCCCCGACCTTCTGCTCTCTGGCAGACGCTCTTCCACGAAGGCAGTCCAGCAATGCTGTGAGCCCTGTGTACACTGTCTTTGGTGGAGCCAGACGTGGGTGCAGGGGTGCGTACCCCCATGTTTTCACACACCTTACACCTTACCACGCCTTCGGAAAGTTACTTCATGACTTGGGTTTGTTTTGTTTGTTGTTCAACGCCGCACTCAACAATATTCAAGCTATAGGACGGCAGTCTGTAAATAATCAAGTCGGGACCAGACAACCCTGTGATTGACATCATGAGCATCTATCCACGCAATTGGGATCGATCATGACTTACGTATTTTGTGCACCCCCAGTTTTCAAAAATCCTGAACCTGCCTCTGTATTGTACGTATAAATCTCAGCTCTCAGGTACAACAATCAACTGCTTCCATCACAAGGCCACCCTGATGCTCTGAGAACATTCATAATATACAACATGGCCAATGACATACTTTTGTTCCATGTGGATACCCAATTAAATGATCACAGGGAAAATAATTGTTGTACATTTAAGAAATTACCACTGTGGAAATATGAGAAAAAAAAATGACAGATATAGAATGAATTCAGATCTTTTAAAAATGTTCTGAAATCTGGCACTGCATGCATGCTCTGGATACAATTATTACATTAGTGGACATTAGTGACCAGTGACCAAAGGTCGTGATGTATGATGCAATATTGGCATATACAGTATATATTGAATACGGAAGCTGTTACATAGGTGGCTGATTGAAATCTGTATACAATGAATACCCTGTATGGCTGTGACCTCCATGTTCTGTGAGAAAGAAGTTCAAACACTTAACCATACCGAGACTAGAGGTAAACTTTACACATAATGCCTATCATCATAATCATATAGTGAGTGAGCTTGGGTGAATGCTGCTTTGAACCGTATTTGTCATATCACAGTGTGTCAGCTTAATGTGGAGGAAAACCTGATGTGAAGCAGGTCTTGTATTTTTACACTACTTTGATGAAACCCACAAGCATGGGTATGGTGCTGACAAACCTAGAATATATAATCAGTTTGAATCTGGCATTCTAACCCACGATCACAGGTTTTAGGCCCAAGGACATAACTCTGTATCCACGATTTGATGAAGACTTGAACAACTTTAAACAGAAACATTTTCATCTTTTAACCAAATATTTTCACATTTTGTTCAACTTAATACCTGGAAACATAACCAGGGTGAATCTGGGAGTTGGGTCCTGACACATCTAAGGGACCTAACTCAGCACAGCGAATTACACAAATGGGCCACCCACTATGTACATGGTCGCCTACAACTCAGGATTGAGTCAGATCCTCAAATCTATGTCATATCCTTATGTGAACTGCATATTTTACCATGGCACTATCACAAGTATATAAATAAGTTCCATCCTGCATCTAGATCACCTTGCTATGTGAAAACCTGATTCTAGTGAAGACCCAAGGGCAGAGACAGTTAAGTCAGACTACAGGACAGAATCAAAGGAACAAAGGTCAGCTTCCGGACCACATGGTCACACAATGATGCCATATGAAATGTACATGTCCGACATGAATTAGACAATCTGACACAGATCATAGACTTGCCATAGGTCTATATCCCACATATACCACTCAAAACAAGTAATGGACTAACCGATTCTTTCATATAACCATAGTTATCTATCATGGCAATCTTTCATATTACATAGTTAATAGTAATATAAAATAGTTGATGGTCCTTAACTTTTCTTGAGCAGTATATACATATATCGAACAAGAGGCCCTTGCATCTGACCTTTAATTAAAGATGACTTCTATTTTTTTCAAGTGATATATGCTGTAACATATACTGGCATAAGAGGCAGTGTAGACGATTGTCAAGGAAGGACTGATGTAAGAACGGCAAAACAAGCATGGGTAAGATGTCAACAGACCAAACACTAACATCATGATAAAGGGACTGCAGAGCCCTTAGACTACTGACAACACATGCCCCTTCCTCTTTAACAAGGACTGTGTCCCCTGCCATGATATTGCTGGAATATAGCTAAAAGCGGCGTAAACCTATACTTACTCTCTTCACTAACAAGTACAATGTCCCCCACCATGATATTGCTGGAATATTGCTAAAAGCGGCGTGACCTATACTCACTCACTCAACAAGGTCTATACTCCAAAGTTCTAGCAAGCTTAAAGGGAGACTATTCTCTGGAGTCTGCTGTCCATCTTCAGTGTAGGTCTAGATGTTGCTATCATGTGTGCCTTGTGTGAAACTGAGATATTGTTTCCATATAATGGCTATCATTTATTTGTCAATTGTCGAGATCATAAAACTTGACTGAGCAAGATCTGTTTAAATGTGACAGCATCCAGCATCCTGTTTATGGAACTCTTGTATACTACATTAAGGTCTTGTGACACCTATGAAAATATTTACGACAGGGTCCTGCGATCGTTTCACAAAGGTCTCTTACCACACTCTCAGCTAAGGCAAGCATTACTTTCCACTACAAACGTGCCGTCTTAACCTTTGCCCTGTAATCCATGTAGTAAGGCAACACACTCAGCCCTTTTCTTGTGATTTAAGACAGTTTGGATAAAAAACTACCCTAAGTTTTATCCTAACTTTGTTAAAGTATTGTATTCTTAAGACAGTTTAATAAAACATAGTGTTACCTTTAAGAGAGGGATGATCTAAAGTTTATGAGACCCTAGGCTTCAAAGAGCTGGGCCCTGGACTGCCAAATGACTCGAGAAAAGTCCCCCTTTAATCAGACATACACACAACACACATCTGCTATGATTTGGTTGGTTTGTTGTTTAACGCCGCACTCAGCAATATTCCAGCTATATGACGGCAGTCTGTAAATAATCGAGTCTGGACTAGACAATCCAGTGATTAATATCATGAGCATCGATCAACGCAATTGGGATTGATGACATGCATCAACCAAGTCAGCGAGCCTTACCACCCTATCCCGATAATCGCCTTTTACGACAAGCATAGTCACCTTTTACAGCAAGCATGGGTTGCTGAGGACCTATTCTACCCCGGAATCTTCACTGGTCACATCTGCTATGAGATCAATCTGGCCATGATGTACTACTCTGACTACCAGTGGTGCACATTACATCAAACTGCCAGTCTACTTAATGCAATGTCTAGATCTAGACTACAAATGCACTTTAGGTGGTGGAGTGTGTCTCACTAAATTCAAAGACAACCTCAACAAAGGCTAGGGGATTGAGAAATTCAAGTGTCATTGATTTTACAAGAGTTCATTGGACTATGGCAGTCCTGACTTTTATATATCAGGGTAGGACAAGGTGTCTGAAATATTCTAGCCCACTGAGATACCATGCCTTAGTTTTTAACATGGATACCCAACTCAGAAACAGTATACTTACTCCGAGCCGACCTGTCATTGTTCTTCCCCTTAATGTCAAGTGCCAGACAGGGTGACACCATTTACCATCTTTTAACGCCAATTTGCATGACGTGGTCAGGGGATTGAAACCATTGACCTTCTGTTCTCATGGGAGATTATTCTTACACAACAAAATCCAACACAAAAATATGTCATAGAAGCTCTGATTACCTTGGACAACAAAAGTAAATATAAAACCATATCCATTTTTGGAAAGAAAGCCTATAAATGATAAAACATATTTCATATGATCAAAATCCTGAATATAAGAGTAACATTCTGTGAATGTTTGAAGCACCACACTCTAAAAGTTAATACAGAAAAACATTTCTTTATCATGTTTATCATGCTTTTTGGGCACACATAGCTGTTCATGCTCATCATCATCATCATCATCATCATCCTCATCCTCATCATGTCCACACATCACCAACACTTAATGCTAATGAAATAAATTATGATGACCAGTGTCAATATGTAGAAATGACGGTCATGTGATACAAAATAGATGTTAAACATAAATGGACCCTCATGATTGTAGATCCCTAAGCGGACAACATTTTGCAAATTCATCACCTCGTCCTCTCATAAGAAAACAAAACATTCTGGCAAATTACCTGGCAAGAATATTTCAATACCTCATCATCATCTTTGGCAAATGTTTGGTGTGGAGCTGTTCTAGTTACTATAGTAACATGACAAACAAACAGAAAAAACACATGACTCGAAGAGCGTTTTCACAAACAGGTACCCTTAAACATAGATTAACATCAGCATAACTTTGGCTTTGGGTATCAGTTGTAAAAAATAATAAAGAATATTTTTGAAACCAGCTTTACAGAAAGTCATTGGAGCTAGGCTCACAAATCCTTAAAAACATTCTAGCAATAATTGTCTTGATAAACAACAGGGGCTAACACCTCTGACACAATGACCAAGACTACCGATACTTCTTTTCCTCCTCAAAGCCATCTACCGGTGACAACATGTCAACATTGTCCATTTGACTCTCAGAGTTGCCATTCCTCTCGACAGCAACAACAGCCTCTGGTTCACTAGGTGCTGTGATGTCATCAAACACAACCTGGTGATTATCACTTTGGTTCCCTTCCTCAGCCTCTACTAACACTTCCTCATTTTCATCATCTTTCTCTTCATCAATAACAATTTCTTCCTCTTTTTCCACATCATCCGAGCTTCTGGTGTGTCTTTGCTTAACAAACAATGAACTGTCACTTCTACACTGTCTTAGTGTCACATGATTAACAGGAGGTGATAACGTCCAATCAGCTTCATCGATACAATCATCATACAAGCCATCATCTGGTTCTGGCAAATCAGCAGGCTTGACACAGTCTACAGATTCTGAAGATGAGAACATGTCACTGGCCACTGTAGTGGCAACAGGGGAGGTAACTATGTCTGGTTCCGGTGAAGGGGAACTGTCAGGAGTGGGGCTACTCTCGAACCCCTTATTGTACTGTCTCTCCTTATTAGGGATCTTCTGGGAATCTACTTCTTGGGACTTTCCTGGTTTCTTCAATTTTGTTTTCTGCTGAGATAATAACCTTGATCCATGACCCAGCAGCACAATGCTCGTGAAGACTTTTAATGTTAACAAGCTGAAAAACAAGAAGACATTTTGTTATGTATATTACATCTTTAAAAATTTGGTTGTGTTTTCAAGGCTAGTACAGCGGAATCACGCAAACCTTATTTCAGTAGACCTCAGAGTTTGAAATGTTTACTACGTTTACATATAAGTATAATGTCAGTTTTATTGAGATCCAATTTGAACCATTGAGAACTGGTTCACAATTATAGCCCTCAAATGTCAATGAGGACGACCATCACTGGATTTTCACTTGTCCTCAGCACAATTTAGTAGTCTCAGGCTAGCAGACTAGTGTGAATTTCGAAGGTTCTTACAACCAGGAAAGGTTGCTGGGGACCAATTCGACCCCGCAATCCCCACGGGGTGACCTAGATTGTAGACAAGACTACTACCAGAAGTAGAAGATGATGAGAGTCAGTATGCCAAAGGCACCAGTCATCTTCAGAGACTTGGAGCAGATCTTGTACAGGAGGCAGGCTAGCGGGAGGGGTGTGAAGCCCATGCGGCGTGAGACTTGGTCAGAATGGTCTGTGAAAGCCTGTGAAACAAAATTGTTGTACAGAACTTGATGTTCCAGTTTTAACATAAAGCAAACTGGTCAAACATGAGTTCTTATGTGGTCTCTTTTAAGGGCAAAACAAATCTTTTCAAGGAGCTTAAAAGAGCAGCTAAAATTGTTTCTCTGCCAATATATATTCTATTCTGATACAAAAATATTTGTCTTTTATTTCATTTGATGCTTTCAGATAATTAAGTTAGTGACTATGGTTTTACACTGCTTTGAGAATGGTTTTTAGAAAAATAACTGAAATAAATTGGAAAACCTTATAAATGTTACTGTATTTGACATAATAAGAGCCCAGGGCGCTCTCAAAATTAGAAATAGGGGGCTCTTATTAGAATATTATTTTGGTAAAAAAAAAACAGTTGAAGGATTTTACTTTTTACAGAATTTAATTGCCCACAATAAAGGGTGCATATAACTCACGAGTGCATATTATACATGAATAAATAAGTTTTGTGTACATTGATCAATCGGAAGGGGTGCTAATTGGGATTGTTCACAAGCCAACATATTAGCAAATGTCGCCCTGGGCGCCTATTAGAGCGGGGCGCTTATTACGTCAAATACAATAATTGTTGATTAAGTGCTCCCTGAAGGCCTGTCAAGATGAAATCTTTCACAAACACCGAGACTAATACTTCTTGGCAATACTTGCAAGCAGCCTTTTCTTTCATGATAGATACTGTGCTACTCATAATAGTATATTATGTCTTCCAGAAAACATTCTACTGATGCTTAAGGTTTACACAAGCTTGACATTGTCATGATTAATATTTTGTTTTATGTATAGTAAGCAATAGCCCAGCTATCATGGCCTGTATACAGTCTATACAGTGTAGGAGATAGCATAAACACGCTGCCATGATACACTGACACATAATCAGCCAGGGTGGACATGTTCTGGTTGCTCTTCCAATAAGCATGAGGCTGCAGGATCGATTCTGCCCCAGGAGATGACTGCCCCAGGAGATGGTGTTTATAGTCATGTTTAAGGTTATTGCACTTATAAAGCAGCAAGGTACATGTGTGACTGCTTGTCTGGACTAATGCTGGTTTTATAGCACTAGCCCACTGATATACCATGCCACAGTTTAACATGGAGAGCCCAACCAGACACAGTATACTGACTCCGAGCCGACCAGTCCTTGTCATATCCCTATTAATGCCGAGCACCAGGAAGGGAAACATCAAGAACCATCTCTTTACGTCTTTTGGTATGATGAGCTCGAGGACTGAACCAACGACCTGGGCTGGCGTTTCATCAACTAGACCAGCGAGGCAGTCTCTCAGGACCTCAAGGATCACCCTGTCTCTTAATGCTTACATGTTTCTGCCTGCTTGTCACCATGTCCTGAACCAGGTTGATTGTAAACTCTTTGTATGCCTGTACAAGGAAGGAATATGTTAAAGAATGCAAAATAAGGCTTATGGAAAATGTTTCGTCAATATACATTCAGATAATTCACAAAGATAGGTTGGACATGTTACTGCGAGACTTGTCATCATCTTGAATCAAGCCAAAAAATGTGTATGAAGGTAAGGTAGTAAACAGATTTTCTGCAGTATTTTAACACAACAGAGAAATGTGAAACGAAGAAAATAAATTATGATTCAACATGTAATTTACATCTTCCCGAGGCAAGGGCGTTAACTGACTATAAAAGACCAGTTTCCACCCTTGCTGAACTAGGCTGGAATTTCAAGGCTTCATCATAGCATCACCAGTGGCTATTATGAATTATGTCCCTTCTATTGACAATCAGATTCCATCTCTCATATCACTTGCATTTGTTTCAAACAAAATGGCGACACCCAGTCAAGACGATCTGATCGATAATCAAGATCTTTCTTATAATATATTGGGTCTTACCTCGCGAAGTGCATCAAATCATTTGTGTACCTTGATTAAATCATGAAAAGATTTGAAAAATATAACTGGATGTTAATTTCTTCACACGATTTTGATTGGACTATGCATAGACTCATTAGTCCAGCCAAAATATAACTCCATGATTCCAGCCTAGTTCGGTAAGGGTGGAAACTGGACTTTTAAGTCAATTAACTTGCCTCGGGAAAACATATCAGAAAGGTTATCATTAGACTAACATTAAGTCCCCAAAATAACGTCACATAATTGAAAAAATATAGAGTTACCAAAGAAGTACTCAAATCCAAATGAAGCCCAAATGGTAGCTTTATTTCAGGCTAGAGCTTAAGCAATCTAGACTTCACAAATCATTCTAGTCTTGAGATGGATTCATTTTTTTAATTATTCTCTAGGGCCCAGGAGACTAGGCTATGTATGTGAGAAGTTGAACACTTTTAGGAGAGTCATGCTCAATACTATTTTGTATTTTCATCCATTTCAGTAGATTCCAGTCAATTAATACTCTGTGAAAAGACCACTAACATCAGAGGAGATCTCATTGAACTTGGTGATGAATGCATGCTTGACCCAGTCCACAACAAACTCAGCCAGGAGGACGAGGACAACATCTGGCAGAATGACCACCAGGTGATCTGTGGAATATCATGTTACCATGGTTACAAGACAAACAACAAAGGACTGTGCACAAGTGGAATCAAATATACCTGGGATTTGAACGAAAGAGTGAAAGACATGGAGTCCTTGTAATTAGGCTAAAGAAAATAATAGTCTTGGTTCTCAGCCGCTGCCCATATCTTCATAAAGTTCACTGCATGTATCGTTTTTGTTTCCGTTTTCAATTTTTTTTGTGCATTGTGTTTAAGTATTCAGATTTTTAAATGTTTTTGAAAATGGAAATGAAAACAAAACATGCTGCATACTTTATGATAATGCAGGTGGTGCCTGAGAACCAAGACTATTTTGTTTTTTAGATTTAACAAAGAAGGTCCCTTGATTCAAATAATAAGTCAGGAAACCAAGAGGACCCCCCCACACACACACTTTCCTGATTGGCTGACAATAGGTGTGGTTTGCGTTGCATTATTGTGCTAAACAATATCACTGATTTCGTATTTTTTCAACAGCTGTTTGTGTGTTGATAATTAAACAAGCAATCTGTGTAGGTATTATCGATTATGGAGTTATTTATAAGGTCTGATTTCAACATTTTTGCATTTATGGAATTATTAACATAAAAACAAGTGTGGACTCCGGTGTTTATATTTAATCTTTCATAAATGCAACAAATATGAAAGTCAATTCTTATATGGATGAAACGTATCATGTTGGCTGACATTCAGTCACTATGTGTGATGAGTAATACCACAAGAAACTAGGCAGCCCATTAACCATGAATCTATATGACCCTATCAGATTTAGTAGTTCTTTCCTTACTATGAGGGTCTTGTGGTCTTGCTCGTCAGTCCGATAACCCGGGTTCGATTCCAGACATGGGCACAATGTGTGAAGCCCATATCTGGTGTCCCCCGCCGTGATATTGCTGGAATATTGCTAAAAGTGACGTAAAACCTCACTCACTCTCTACTTACTTTTAGATTCTCTCTTTTTCATATTCTTACGATAGTCCTGTCAATGTTTTTTTGCTTAATGCTGCACCCAGCAATATTCATGCTACATGATGGTGGTCTGTAAATAATATAGTCAGGACCAGACAATCCAGTGACCTAACACCATGGGCATTGATCTACGCAACTGGGACGCGATGACATACATCACCCAAGTTGGCGAGTCACCGGATCCCATTAGTCGCCTCTCACTACAATCATGGGACCCATGAACATCCAGGTAGAGAATAGGTCTTCAGCAACCCATATGCATCATAACAGACGACTGTGCTTATTGTACGAGGCGACTAACAGGATAAGGCTGTCTGACTTGCGGACTTTGTTGATGCATGTTATTGTATCCCAATGGCATAGATCGATGCTCATGATGTCAATCACTGGTTATCTGACCCAGACTTGATTATTTACTGACTGGAATATTACTGAGCGTGGCATTAAACAACAAACAAACAACAGACATGGGACGCTGGAATATTACTGAGCGTGGCATTAAACAACAAACAAACAACAGACATGGGATGCTGCAGACCAATTCTAACACGGATTTATGGATAGTATGTCAGCTGCAAAAGAACTCACCAGGGTTCCAGGCAAACTCGGCCATGTTCCTGATAAAGACGATGCCTAGCAGTATACAGTAGTGGAACCTCTCTTTCACATCACTGCAGGAGATCTGGAACAGGTTGTTCTTGTCCACACGCTTGAATAGGCTGCCCTTGATCTCCACAAACTGAAAACACATGTATATAGAAGCAAGATTCTAACATGTTATTCTGATGGCTGCACTCATGCTTCTGATAACTGGACAAAATTTCATTATTTTATGTGTAATATCACAGCAGGGGTCGTCAAAAATGGGGTACTACCGGAGTCCCCCTATCGCATGAGACCAACCCACAGAGGATGCTTTTCTCAAACATGTTCATGTGATAAACCCTTCGAGTGTCTCTTTTTCATGAGATCAACCAATAAAATCCACTTTCTGGTGAGATCAACACAAAGAGGGCCTCTTTTCCATGAGAACAACCTACAGACTGTAACAGAGGGACTTTTCCATGAGACCAAACTATAGACTGTAATAGAGGGCCTTTTTTCACAAGACAACCTGCAAACTGTAATAATGGGCATCTATATGGTGAGATCTCACAGACTGTAAAAATGGGCCTCCATTTAGTGAGATCAACCCACAGACTGTAAAAATGGGCCTCTATATGGTGAGATCAACCCACAGACTGTAATAATGGCCTCTATATGGTGAGATCAACCCACAGACTGTAATAATGGCCTCTATATGGTCAGATCAACCCACAGACTGTAATAATGGGCATCTATATGGTGAGATCAACCCACAGACTGTAACAGTGGGCCTCGATAAAGTGAGATCAACCCATGGACTGTAATAATAGGCCTCTATATGGTGAGATCTCACAGACTGTAAAAATGGGCCTCCATTTAGTGAGATCAACCAA
This sequence comes from Haliotis cracherodii, assembly GCF_022045235.1. Taxonomy (NCBI): domain Eukaryota; kingdom Metazoa; phylum Mollusca; class Gastropoda; order Lepetellida; family Haliotidae; genus Haliotis; species Haliotis cracherodii. The sequence goes on from NW_027266343.1 coordinate 36,589,349, forward strand.
CAGACTGTAAAAATGGGCCTCTATATGGTGAGATCAACCCACAGACTGTAATAATGGGCCTCTAAATGGTGAGATCAACCCATGGACTGTACTAGTGGTCCTCTATATGGTGAGATCAACCCACAGACTGTAACAGTGGTCCTCTATTTGATGGTACACCTACATTTGAGGCTGCTCCTACTTACGTTGTTGGACATCATGATGGTGAGGAGTGCCTTGTTGTGGGAGTTGAAGGCAACATTGAGGACCGTGGCCTGGGACAGGATCAGCATTGTGTGCATCACTGCAGCTCAGTTAACAGTAAATAACATAGCAGGCTCTTGTTATGTACATGAGGGAGGGAACTGGTTTGAATGCCCCCTACAACATTACTTCAGTTATATCCTGGCCTGTCCCCTTGATGTGACAGGAAGTGATGCAGTTCTCAGACGTTTACCACTTTTGGTAAACATGCACAGTTAGGGTGCTGACAAACCTACAAACATAATCGGGGTGAACCAGGATTCAATCCTATGACCCCATGGTTCTGGCATGCCCAAGGGATGCAACTAAGTAAAGCGAATTACAACGCCCTAGATGACTGGGCCATCCATGCCCCCTCATCTTATATACCTGGGCCCCTTTCACAAAGCGAATGTATTGCTATGACTGTCGTAAGACTATGTTATAGTATGGGAGCTACGATAGTCATTGTGCAATAATCGCTATTTAAAAGAGGGCCCAGGTATGTATGTTGGAACCACACCGATTCTGCCTCAATGACACAGTGGTGTTTCAGAGTTACATCATGAATATTAGTGAGAAATTACATCACAACCAGTACATTTTTTCTTGTCAATGATGTTAATGACATGACCTGAAAATATTGGCATTTTCATGTGTGGGGAACTTGTGCCTGACACTAATGGTATTCTGAAGACAAGTACAATTTCAGTGCCCTTATATGTTATTGTTATTCGGGCCAGTAAACATTTCACGTTAATTTCTACAGCTGTACATGTACAATGCACTAAGGTTTGTTTCTTTTCAATAATCCAGAAAAATGAAGACAGTCTGTAAATAATGGACCAGACAATCTAGTGATCAATATTGTGAACACTGATCCACGCATGGTGACCATCAATCAACCAAGTGACCGAGCCTGACCAACTGATTTGGTTGACTCTTAAGACCAGCTTAGTTTGTTTTTTTTGTTTAACGCCGCACTCAGCAATATTCCAGCTGTATGACGGAGGTCTGTAAATAATCGAGACTGGACCAGACAATCCAGTGATTGACATCATGAGCATCGATCCATGCAATTGGGATACAATGACATGCATCAACCTAGTCAGCAAGCCTGATCATCCGATCCTGTTAGTCTCCTCTTACAACAGAATTGTCACCTTTTACGGCAAGCATGGGTTGCTGAAGACCTATTCTACACGGATCTTCATGGGTCAAGACCAGCTTAGGTTGCTGAGGCTATTCTAACCCAGAATCCCCACAGCGTTCAATGCACAGTGACTATCCAAGGATACAGACATAGACAATGGCCAGGAGAAGGTGAGGCACGACCCCAACATGTTCCCGCTTCTTGCCCCGGGGCTCCGTGGCCGTCCAAAACAGAGCATCAAGAATATCCTGGCCAAATCCTGAGAACAGTCGGTCACAGACCTGAAAAATATACACAAAGATATCACTTGTGACCAACTCGTGTTATTCTGGGACAAGCCGAAGACCGACTCATGCCCCTCTCATGGCCATTTTTGCGACCGGGTTCTGTCTTAGCGCAAACGGGCATGCCTAAAACAATTGTCAACCCGTTGGTTAACATATATTTCTCCATATATTATATATATTTCAGATGCAATTTAAAGCACATCGGGACGTGTGGAATTATACAGTATGATTGAACACATGTAACTGTGTCTGGGGTATATTTTTAGATGCAAGACATATGTGAAATCAAAAATCATTTCTGAGGGATTCTTTGACAAAGAACTTGAAATCATGCGCACATTCTAATTGGTTTGTCGTATTTCCGCACATAACATTCTTCTTGCGGGTTACGGAAAGGGGCGAGTGGTGACAAATGACAAAGATATATAGTTCAAAGACTGTATTTAAGCCTGTACACACAGGAAGTAACATCAGTCTGGGACTTTTATAGTCTAGCAATATTCTGTTTGGTCTATTGAGATCAGCTAAAAATCCATATGATAACACTACAATGTACAAAAAATGATGCTAAGTGCTAAATTTGGGCAACGGACTCAAACAAGTCATTTGGCATAGACTGTGTTATATGTACATTTATTAATATGTATACCGTAACAAATATTGAACACCGAGTTCTTAGATCATGTAGATGTACAGAAGTAGCTGTTTCAGCCATTGAATCTGGCGCTAAACTATCATACTCAAAAGAAGTTCAGGACCACTCGCTTCTTTCGTATTACTACAGTTAATCTGTCAGACCATATTATCAATCTTTAAGCTGCAAAATAAAACTTGAATGTTTCTTGGCCATTTTTATTTTCACAATTATAATGGAGTGCTTACTTTTTCAATTTTCCTTCAAAACATACAAGGGAGGTCAACATTTATCATGCTTATTTTCTTTACTAAAATTGAGGATTTTAGGCTTTGATCAAGTTGATAGCACATGACTATGTGACTAATCCACTAATTGTTTGCAGAATCCAGCGTTCATGAACACTGTAATTAACAGTTTTTTAAGTGATATCCCCCCTTGTTTCAGCCTGACTGTTAATGTTCCATTGGAGAATTATGGTTAGAAGGGGACTACACTCCACACCTGGCGCCAAGGTCTGCAAATGGTCTAGCATTTGTTCAGACATTGTAATTAGCGACCAGTCTCAATCTGATGAATTGTCTATGTTTAGTAGAGTAATCATCCAATTTCAGATTGATGTACATCATAAAATTTGAGACAAACAAGGTCTTGGAATGACTTAATTCAAAGTTGCTAGACTGCCAATTAGCCCATGCTTGGCGTCACATATATATGTCTGATATAGCAAGAAATATTTATTAATATGAACATAAATATTGTATACAAGCTCTCACATCCAACATATTGTAGAAGACGTAGAGTTTGATAACGGACTGCCCTCGCACAAGGTGGTACATCATGGACGTGTCGATGTAGTTGATGACGAAGATGCATACGAGGAGAATGATGCCCTTCAAGAGATCACAGATGTGTGCTGACTCCAGATAGCGCTTAGATCTGTGACAATCATGTGATATTTTCAGAGTATTTTCAGTGCATTTACATTGTGATATACCATACCATGATTTTACACCATAATTAGAATTCATTGTACTTTCATTGCAACTTGTATAAAGAGTATGTATTCAGAGCAACACATCCTTGTTGTCATGGTTAATACACGAATAAAGACAAAAAAAACAGAATAAATATGACAGAGGCTTCTATCAAATGTAAAAGAGTACCCTCACTAAACACTTTCAAGGTCAAATAGGATATCATGCCATTATTATGACTATAATGATAGTTTTTGTTACATTGGTCGGACAATAATAACTGTCCTCTTATCATTATGATCATTCCTATGGGATAATCCAGGAGTAGCATCCTGTATGAGAACTTGATGTCTGTAACTGATTGCTGTGAAGATGCCACAAGATGGGATGAATGATCATGATGATGAAGAGTATCAGACGACTCCTACTGCTCTGTAACCCCTTAACACAACTCACCCTGCTGTGAATATACCACATGGATGTGTGAAGAGCCGCAGCAAGGCCATGAGTATTCTCAGTGGCAGGAATGTGAAGATGAACAGGAATGCGTCCAGGCATTGGAAGAACCCATACATGCAAAACTAAAACATATCATAGATAAACATATACACAAGATAGGGCAACACAGACAAATAAAATTAATATCAACTCATGGTAAAAAAGACTAGTTATCCTTATAAAATAAGTTATATATATATATATATATATATATAAGATATTTAACTACTTAATCAGATAAACATGATGAAATACCTTTTATTGGAAAGATATATATGATACATCGTTGATACAAATATTATTTATCACTAATCACTGATACATATATCTATCACCAGTCATCATCTGTAAGCTGGCACAATCGGAAAAAATTCATCCAATATCTCGCTCAGTGCTAACACACTTTATACAATATCCTATAATTGAAATGATTCACATTACTGCTTCACATTAATGTTAATAAGATACTGCTGTTCCATTTCATCTTCCTGTGTATCAAATGACAGTATATATGTACAAATCAATTAATAGTAATACCTTTTCCAGTTCTCTGGGAGTTTTCATGAATGTGTAGACTCTTTCTCTACGTTCTGTATACTTCGACTCATCACGCTCTAGAAGGTAGCCTCTTGTCAACTCAGATGTAACATATTTCAATACAGAGATACCTGCAGATTAAATGAATCCATACAATAACAATAATGCTGTCAAAAGATGGCAGCATGTGGCTCATAATCAATAAATAATAAATATCATGATTATGAAAATTGATTTATGTAACACTGTATTCTCTAAAAGGTTATGGAGGCCAAATGATTGAAATATTATAAGTTATCTTGAATTTAGCTCTGGCACACAATATCCAACACAGGTATGTAAATAGCAAAATCACAAAATAAGCGAAACAGTGCATGATATCATCAGGTGGCAACTGTCATTTCCACACAGTGACATGTCATGGCATTTGTACAAACTACAATATTGGTTGTGTGTACTATTACTTTTCTGATTAAATTCATCAATGGATAAATCTTTTACTGCAAATCACGCATTTTGTGTCAGTGGTTTAAAAAGGGCCACAGAGGTTTAGATGCCACATACCTGATCGACAACGGTCCCCCGACAACGTGTATGAGGCAATAAACACAAACGCTTTAAAAAAAAAAATGTATCGTACAAAAAAACAAACGCCGAAGTAAATTACCTGCAGGTTGAGGTGAATGTCCCTCAAATTCTTCTTGCTCACCGCTGGGAGGCGTGTGTTTGTTTTCCTCTTGCATGTCTAAGTCGTCTTTTATGTTACTAAGCAGTAAATGCCTTCACCAAGACATTTGTTATGGTAAAAAATCAATTAAATGTCAAGTTTTCATTTCGTCCACATAGAGCGGAAGTGGAACATTTTACAACTTAACTGAAGAAGAGCTCTTTCCGATAATCAGAAAAATGGGAGTAACCTCCCTTGAACTACACCTCATTAAAACAAACGAAGCCAACATAAAATATCCTAATCGGCATTTGGAATTTGTTTTATCCCATATCATGACTGCAATACACACTTTTGAATTTCACGACACTTACTTTCTTCAGGTGAGTAATTTGAGAAGATGTACAGTAATGGCAGCACATCTGATGGAGTAGAGTTAAAATTGAACGATTTACTAAATTGAAATTTAGGTATGCCGTGGCAATGTAATCAGAGACCGATTGAGAGATGTAAAAAATATGTTAATTATAACCTCTAATTGCAGTGCCATCTTATCCCAAACCGAGACTGGATGACTTTCTAGAGTCTGCTCACAGTCTATAACTGGGACCAGAGAGTCTCTGCAGGTGGTGTAGACTCTTTTATGACTCTTACAATTTAATATGCTTTTTGATTATATCTATATCCCCAATTTAGAAAACCCTTCATTGCGAAATGATTTTCCTGTCAAAGCCAGCCCCATTGTGTTTTGTATGTGCACAAAACAAGTAAACAAATATTGTGTTCCTGATACAATTTTATTAAAAAGTCAAATGAATTATCTTGCGTAATGGTTCCTCGAGTGATGAATTGAGAACACCATGATAAATGGGTTTTAATTGTTTTAAAGTTTAAGTTGTGGATAAGATATTTGATGCATTTCACAAGACTCTATCTAAAAGCAGAGTACACCCACTCAACAACGCCAACGAGGTGTTAGTCTATTCATTTGACCTCGCAAAAGCTTTCAGAGGGGAACTTTTTTTCTTGTAACTATTTTATTTTCCTGCGTAGTGTTTGTTTTTCCCATGCTGTGTAGTGATGTATATGAAACAAACACATCGCGAACTAATACAATGCAAGAGTTTATTTTGTCACTGAGGTACTCTGTTAGATGTGATTCAAACGACCTTGTGGATACAAATGTGTGCGGTTGAGTGATATATTACGAGCGCTTCAGACGGTGCAATTATGCTTGTGTTGCTGTTTGCGGTCAATCAAATGTCAAACCATAAATGGCAAATTGGGGATATATTCGAATAATTTATCTAGACGGTTCTGAGACTAAATGAGATCTCAGTCGGATTATCATTAATGTCTAACAGTTAGACGTAGCAGACAATAACCTTTTGAACTTTCGAAGGAGCCCGAAGGGATTGTCGTTTTACAAAGATTGTTGAGTGAGACAGTTGGGTTTAAGCCATTTTGAACTTGATTCCAATCCAGCCTGTCAGCTTTATGTAGAAGGAAAGCAGGACTGGTCAAAGGAAACGTCAGTTGAATAGAATGTATTCATTTATTTAATATTCAGTTTGCATAATTTAATAAACACTTCAATTGCGATATTCCTTGAGACTAGGCAAACAGCAACTTCCTGTGATTAGTGGTGCTATTGGCTGGATGGACTGGGCGGATGGAGTGTTGGTAATTCCTGACATGGATGGGCGCGTTCGCTATTGGTTGTTAGTTGTTCAACGGGGGCCTGTACATAACTGATCCTGGACCAGACAGTCCTGTGGTTGATATAATGAGCAAGGATACTTGCCGCCGGGGTACGATGACAAGCAATCAACCAGCGAGCTTGACCACCCGATCCTTGAAGTCGCGTCATACGATGCAAATGGTGTATGTGTCTCTTTGTGCTACTTATGTGCTGTGTCTGTTCTATGTGTCACCTGGAGAACACGTGCTGTGTATGTTCTATGTGTCATCTCGAGAACACGTGCTGTGTCTGTTCTATTTGTCGCCTTGAGAACACGTGCTGTGTCTGTTCTATGTGTCACCTGGAGAACATGTGCTGTGTCTGTTCTTTGTGTCATCTCGAGAACACGTGCTGTGTCTGTTCTATGTGTCGCCTCGAGAACATGTGCTGTGTCTTTTCTATGTGTCACCTTGAGAACATGTGCTGTGTATGTTCTATGTGTCATCTCGAGAACACGTGCTGTGTCTGTTCTATGTGTCGCCTCGAGAACATGTGCTGTGTCTTTTCTATGTGTCACCTCGAGAACACGTGCTGTGTCTGTTCTATGTGTCACCTCGAGAACACGTGCTGTGTCTGTGTATGTTCTATGTGTCACCTCGAGAACATGTGCTGTGTCTGTTCTATGTGTCGCCTCGAGAACATGTGCTGTGTCTTTTCTATGTGTCACCTCGAGAACACGTACTGTGTCTGTTCTATGTGTCACCTCGAGAACATGTGCTGTGTATGTTCTATGTGTCACCTCGAGAACATGTGCTGTGTATGTTCTATGTGTCATCTCGAGAACACGTGCTGTGTCTGTTCTATGTGTCGCCTCGAGAACACGTGCTGTGCCTGTTCTATGTGTCACCTCGAGAACACGTGCTGTGTCTTTTCTATGTGTCACCTTGAGAACATGTGCTGTGTATGTTCTATGTGTCACCTCGAGAACATGTGCTGTGTATGTTCTATGTGTCGCCTCGAGAACATGTGCTGTGTCTTTTCTATGTGTCACCTCGAGAACACGTACTGTGTCTGTTCTATGTGTCACCTCGAGAACATGTGCTGTGTCTGTGTATGTTCTATGTGTCACCTCGAGAACATGTGCTGTGTCTGTTCTATGTGTCACCTCGAGAACATGTGCTGTGTCTGTTCTATGTGTCACCTCGAGAACACGTGCTGTGTCTGTTCTATGTGTCACCTCGAGAACATGTGCTGTGTATGTTCTATGTGTCACCTCGAGAACATGTGCTGTGTCTGTTCTCTGTGTCACCTATGTGTCATCATGAGCTTCACCTGGGCATGTATGGATCCTTGCATGGGTGAATGCTGAGCCTGCGTTCAACCTAATTAACTCAAATGGTCTCGGGACAACAGTCATCTCTTTTAAGATGATCCATGCAGGTGTCAAAAATTCTATCAAACGCTGAACTGGAGTATTGACCTTTGGCTGTTAGGACAAACGTCATGACGATGTAGGCGTAGACTGAACTCACTGAAGTCATCGTTGTTGCCATGACGTGTTGACATTGACTTGAAACGTCTTACCTGCACCTTTGGTTTTTGGATATAAATTGAACATATTCAGTTTGGAATCAGGCTGGTTAAAAACAGGGTTTTTTTAGAACTTGGTCTCATATAACATTATTTAAAACTCAAGGGGCGGAAGGTAAGTAAAACATGTTGATGCTTAAAAAAACAGTTGTTGTTAGAACAGGGATAATTGTTATATGAGTACTGGGTGAGTGAGTTTCGTTTAATGTCACTATTTTATCAACCACATGACGACGATGATATCACCCATTCATGTACTTCTCAGTTTTAGCAGCCATTGTGACCAACCGATCCTCTTCTCAGTCGGGGAGCGGTGGCGTAGACTAGCAGGTAAAGCGTTCGCTCGTCCCGCCGAAGACCCGGGTTCGATTCCCAACATGAGTACAATGCGTGAAGCCAATTTCTTGTATCCCACGATATCCCATGATATTGCTGCGATATTTGCTGAAAGTGGCGTAAAATCACTCTCAGCCAGCTCTCACGACAAGGTGAGGTGAAATGGGGTTTAACGTCGCGTCCAAGATTATTGCACTTATATAGCGACGTGCATGTACGTGTGTGTGTTTGTGTGGTTGCTTGTACTAGTCAGGACTGATGCCGATTTATAGTGCTAGCTCACTGAGATACCATGTCGCAGTTTAACATGAATACCCCACTCAGACTGACTCCGAGACGACCAGTCCTTGTTTTAGCCCCTTAATGCCGAGCACCAGACAGGTAACAACAAGTACCATCTTTTAACGTCTTTTTGTATGACGCCGCCGGGGATCGAACCCCGGACCTTCCGCTCTCCGGACGGACGCTCTTCCACTAGACCAAGGAGGCGGTCCTCTCACGACAATGTTACACTGATGACACTGAATGTGGTTTGGTGGCTGGAGGATAAATCTTACCTTGTCCGGGAACTTGTGTCCAAGTTTACAATAAACGTACGTCCTGGAAATGCCAGGGCTGACTTGAGAAATAGCGAATGGCGCTAGTGTGTAGGACAGTGGTTAAATTAGACTCGTAATCACACACGTAACCTTTCAAATATTTTTTTGGTACATGCGGCATTTAAATGGTAAACAAAGCTACAACGTATTAATACAGACATGCAGACACGATTCACATCAGTGACAGACTGCATCTAATATTGTAAAGGAATCTGTACTGAAACTGAATCTATATTGGAGTTTAACGTCGTTTAATGTGAGGCTGCGCGTACTAGTCCGCATTTATGCCGTTTTTAAATGCCAGCCCAAAGAGATACCACGCCGCAGTTTAACATAAATACCACTTAGACACAGTATACTGATCCGAGCCGGCCAGTCCTTGTTTTAGCCCCTAAATGCCGATCGCAAGACAGGGTAACAACAAGTACCATCTTTTAACGTCTTTTGGTATGACGATACCGGGGATCGTACCGCCAACGTCCCACCATCCCATGAGATGCTTTATCCACTAGACCATGGAGGTGGTCAATAATGAAATGGGTGACATTAGTGATGTGATTATTGCATTCTATAATTATTGATTATCCACGTAGCGGTATCAAATGTTATTTATAAAACAAACAAACAAGTAAAGCTTCGTTTTTGAGCACACATGACTTTGTACCCACACTCCTGTACACGTTGTCCTAGTTAGAATGAAATATACCATAGTCATAATAATTACAATAGTTATACATTACTTGAACGGACGTGACTTAACACAAGGTTATAACCTCCTACCCCTGCCCCAGCTCAGCCGACTGAAAAGCAGTATTGGCCATAAAGATGTAATATAGATATTTAAACAGGATGACGTTGAAATAATGGACCATTTCCGGCCTCAGATCAAACCGACCAGAGTCGGATTCTAAGCCTAACAACGTATCAAACTGCTATCCTTGCCACGGGGGAAATGTCAAAGGTTGAGGTTGGAAAAGCAGTGGGATGTATATGGGAAATATCACTGACCATTATGTGCATTGGAAAGAAGGCATATGGTCTCTGGGTCGGAAATGTGGTGAACAAGTGAGTGAGTGAGTTGGGTTTAACGCCGCTTTTAACAGTATTCCAGTTATATCGCGGCGTCTCAGATTAATGTGGGAGGAAAGACCGAAGTGATGCAGGTCTCAGACGTTTACCACTTCGGTGAAACCCACGAGCACGGGTATGGTACTGCAACCTAGAAACATAATCGGTGCGAACCGGGATTCGAACCCACAATCATAGGTTTCTGGCGTGCCCAAGGGGCGCAACTCTGCACAGCGAATCGCAGCGCCTTAGACGACTGGGCCACCCGTGCCCCCTCTTCGAACAAGAAAATGAAACCGAAAACCAAAATACAAACAAGGAATATCAGGAAAGTTAAATTGTGTAAATAATGAATTCTGGAAGACTCAACTAGCTTATGAGATGAATGTAATATATGCCGTTACCGTTTGTAAGTTGAAGTAAGAGCAGCTGCCGCCACTTTAGCTCATCTGAGTGATAAATGTCAGCTTTGGAGCATTACACAGTGAAGCGATATCGGTATTACTGAATAATGCCACCCTGGTTCAACACGGATATGGAAGCTGAGGCCGGTCAAATGGTGGAAAGCACGTTCCCTGCATTGTGGAGCGATAATGCGTCCATACATCTTGGATGTCGGAGTCGATAAGATCCTGTGTGCAACTGGAGTCAGCCATATTGCGGTACTCAGCGTGTGTCCCAACAGATCTCCATATCAATTACTAGTTGTTTTGAGGCTACCACGTGTCACTTCATGGCATATCGTGTTGTTAATATAGTCTTGTCGTAAACACCACGGCTCGCGCTTGCATCGTCATCAACGGAACAGACAATGGCGCTGACATCAAGTGTTTCTGTTATATATGCCCCCTGATAAACGTGCTTATGATTTCTCGTCATATTATTACACCAGGGACCTGTTAAAGCTGTTGTGATGCGATAGAGTTTGGTTTAACGCCGCTTTAAAAAGTATTTCACTATTAAGAGGGCTGGTTTTCGAACGTATGAAAGACAGGAGTAGGCGAAGTAAAATTCCATAAATACACACTTATTACAGCCCAGATTGTCAGCTTTTATAAAATATTTTACTCTGAAAGCACTTACTTGAAAGAATTTCCGATTCTAGGCACCCTGGTATGCCGCTAAACCTTGCTGAATCTTGCATGTACAGACCTCTACATGTACAGACCTCTAAATTCCTCCACATGTACAGACTTCTACATGTACAGACCTCCACATATACAGACCACTATAGTCCTCCACATGTACAGACCACTACAGTCCTCCACATATACAGACCTCTACATGTACAGACTTCTACAGTCCTCCACATGTACAGACCTCTACATGTACAGACCTCTACATTCCTCCTCATGTACAGACCTCTACAGTCCTCCACATATACAGACCTCTACATGTACAGACTTCTACAGTCCTCCACATGTACAGACCTCTACAGTCCTCTACATGTACAGACCTCTACAGACCACTACATGTACAGACTTCTACAGACCTCTACATGTACAGACCACTACAGATCTCCACATGTACAGACCTCAACATGTACAGACCTCCACATGTACAGACCTCTACAGTCCTCCACATGTACAGACCTCTACATGTACAGACTTCTACAGTCCTCCACATGTACAGACCTCTACAGTCCTCCACATGAACAGACCTCCACATGTACAGACTTCTACAGTCCTCCACATGTACAGACCTCTACAGTCCTCCACATGTACAGACCTCTACAGTCCTCTACATGTACAGACCTCCACATGTACAGACTTCTACAGACCTCCACATGTACAGACTTCTATATATACAGACCTCTACAGTCCTCTACATGTACAGACCTCTACAGTCCTCTACATCTACAGACCTCTACAGTCCTCCATATGTACAGACCTCTACAGTCCTCCACATGTACAGACCTCTACATGTACAGACCTCTACAGTCCTCTACATGTACAGTCCTCCACATGTACAGTCCTCCACATGTACAGATCACTACAGTCCTCTACATGTACAGTCCTCTACATGTACAGACCTCTACATGTACAGACCTCTACAGTCCTCTACATGTACAGTCCTCCACATGTACAGACCACTACAGTCCTCCACATGTACAGACCTCTACATGTACAGTCCTCCACATGTACAGACCTCTACAGTCCTCCACTTGTACAGACCTCTATAGACCTCCACATGTACAGACCTCTACAGTCCTCCACATGCACAGACCTCTACAGTCCTCCACATGTACAGACCTCTACAGACCTCCACTTGTACAGACCTCTACAGTCCTCCACATGTACAGACCTCTACAGTCCTCCACATGTACAGACCTCTACAGACCTCCACATGTACAGACCTCTACAGACCTCCACATGTACAGACCTCAACAGACCTCCACTTGTACAGACCTCCACATTCCTCCACATGTACAGACCTCTACATTCCTCCACATGTACAGACCTCTACAGTCCTCCACATGTACAGACCTCCACATGTACAGACCTCTACAGTCCTCCACATGTACAGACCTCTACAGACCTCAACATGTACAGACCTCTACAGACCTCCACATGTACACACCTCTACAGACCTCCACTTGTACAGACCTCTACAGTCCTCCACTTGTACAGACCTCTACAGACCTCCACATGTACAGACCTCTACAGTCCTTCACATGTACAGACCTCTACATGTATAGACCTCTACATGTACAGACCTCTACAGACCTCCACTTGTACAGACTTCTACATTCCTCCACATGTACAGACCTCTACAGTCCTCTACATGTACAGACCTCTACAGACCTCCACTTGTACAGACCTCTACAGACCTCAACATGTACAGACCTTTACAGTCTTCCACATGTACAGACCTCTACAGTGCTCCACATGTACAGACCTCCACATGTACAGACCTCTACAGACCTCTACAGTCCTCCACTTGTACAGACCTCTATAGACCTCCACATGTACAGACCTCTACAGTCCTCCACATGCACAGACCTCTACAGTCCTCCACATGTACAGACCTCTACAGACCTCCACATGTGCAGACCTCTACAGTCCTCCACATGTACAGACCTCAACAGACCTCCACTTGTACAGACCTCCACATTCCTCCACATGTACAGACCTCTACATTCCTCCACATGTACAGACCTCTACATTCCTCCACATGTACAGACCTCTACAGTCCTCCACATGTACAGACCTCCACATGTACAGACCTCTACAGTCCTCCACATGTACAGACCTCTACAGACCTCAACATGTACAGACCTCTACAGACCTCCACTTGTACAGACCTCTACAGTCCTCCACTTGTACAGACCTCTACAGTCCTCCACTTGTACAGACCTCTACAGACCTCCACATGTACAGACCTCTACAGTCCTCAACATGTACAGACCTCTACAGTCCTCCACATGTACAGACCTCTACATGTATAGACCTCTACATGTACAGACCTCTACAGACCTCCACTTGTACAGACTTCTACATTCCTCCACATGTACAGACCTCTACAGTCCTCTACATGTACAGACCTCTACAGACCTCCACTTGTACAGACCTCTACAGACCTCAACATGTACAGACCTTTACAGTCCTCCACATGTACAGACCTCTACAGTGCTCCACATGTACAGACCTCCACATGTACAGACCTCTACAGACCTCTACAGTCCTCCACTTGTACAGACCTCTATAGACCTCCACATGTACAGACCTCTACAGTCCTCCACATGCACAGACCTCTACAGTCCTCCACATGTACAGACCTCTACAGACCTCCACTTGTACAGACCTCTACAGTCCTCCACATGTACAGACCTCTACAGTCCTCCACATGTACAGACCTCTACAGACCTCCACATGTACAGACCTCTACAGACCTCCACATGTACAGACCTCAACAGACCTCCACTTGTACAGACCTCCACATTCCTCCACATGTACAGACCTCTACATTCCTCCACATGTACAGACCTCTACAGTCCTCCACATGTACAGACCTCTACATGTACAGACCTCTACATTCCTCCACATGTACAGACCTCCACATTCCTCCACATGTACAGACCTCTACATTCCTCCACTTGTACAGACCTCTACATTCCTCCACATGTACAGACCTCTACAGTCCTCAACATGTACAGACCTCCACATTCCTCCACATGTACAGACCTCCACATTCCTCCACATGTAATCATCCACACGTACAGACCACCACATGTACAGACCTCCACAAAAACGTATACCTCCACAGATCCAGGACCTCGCTCTGTGAGTGTCAGGGCAGACTTTACAGTTCAATACGACATCCTTAGATTTGACTGAATTTTGTTCTGGCACAAGTTTATCTTATTGCTCACACTGAGTATTGTATTTTGTTTATTTCTTCAAGTTACAAATTGTGTTTCTGGCTTGGTTTCAGAAATCTGTGACAAAGTTTAGGTGTTACTCTTCATCTGTTTGAAGAGGAAGATACATCCATTACCGGTTGTGGCGCGTGGTCCCGTGCATAGCGTACAACCCACAGGGTACAACTCAGGACCTCGGCGGTTGAGAGTGTTGGATGTGTGACCGTGTTTAGCAGCTTAACTCTTGCGATTTTTTCAGCTTCGGTCCTCTCCAACCCTGCACAACATGTAACACGTTTAGTGTCTCTATAGGCAAGTGACTTTGTTCACCACGCAGTGAATGGGTACCCGGTAGGATGAGATGTAAGTGTGACCGTTAATCTTCTATCGACTCACAGGCAGCATGTGGTGTGTACGCCCCAGGGAGCTGAGAATGAAAACTGAGTGCACCCTCATCCGCTGGGGTAATACTAAGATTATTACATTTTAAGTGCATTTGAGCTCTTATAATTTGGAAAGTGCGCTATACAATTCATAATAATTTTTATGTCATTTAATAATTCTTTGAGACCCTTATTAATGGTAAAAAATGCTGATGCAACGTTCTTTATTCACTCACTCACTCAAGTCCTTCAATCTACGCACGTGCAGTCATGGCAATTTTTCTTGAATCGATTTAAAAGTGATCCCCGGGAAATTAAATCTGTGACTACATTCCAATTTTCTGCCTACAACCTGAAATATAAAACTTATTGGAAATACAATAAAGCCGGTATTACTCAAGCGGTTATCTCAAATTCGCCCTGGATGAGTATCGATCAGTGGACTGGTGAAGGACTGACTTCCGCATATTGCTGCTGGTGGCATCTGACTGATGAGGGACCGTACTCTCTGGCTACGATAGTCACTAAGGCCTGACTATGTATTTTCCGTTGACGGAGACCTGTCAAAAATTATCATATCAAAATTACTTTTTTAAAATACAATTTCAAATATTGGTTTTATCTTTTCAAAATGTTAAGTTGCTAGGGGGAGGGCGGAAGGAATAGGAAAACAAATCGCTTTTTAATGTTTTTTTTTTAACATTTTATTTACATCTGCTCGGCGTAGTATACAAACACTATTTTTAATTTTTGTTCACATTTTAATTTTTTGGCGGATTCGTAAAACATGTTTTCAAAAAGGTCTGGCCTTACATAATCCGGAGAGTTGCAAGTTAATCGTATCAAAATCAGATCTTTTACTCCAATACGATAAAATTTGACGATACGTCTATTGAAGGTCGCTAAAGGTGAGCCTAAAGCGATCTTTGAGCACCAGATCCAAATGAAGTGTGTGTGAGTTCATGTGTCAATCAGATATCAGTCTGAAACGGTTCTGGTTCGTTTCTTTACCGCCTCGGTTCGGAAATAATCGACGACAGCACAGACAGTAAATACACCTCCGTCATACACCGTTATGCCGTAGCACACCCTTATATAATGGCGCTCAGAAACGACAGGGTGTATATGCTATCCACAACAACATAATAGCACTGGTTTATTTCCACGATCGAGACACGAAAATGAGATCATATATTTTCTGAATGCTTCGATTAGAAGACTCGACGCTGATTGGCTGATGAGAAAGTTCACCCGACCCGACCTCCTATGTAGGTGTCATCTTCTTAGGTATCGTGTTGAAGAAACAGATCTGAATATTACGATCATAGAAAGACGGCAAGTCAACACAAGTTCATGTTCCTTGATTCATCACTTTCAGCACGGAAGCAACTTTAAGCACAACAAGCTGTAGTAACACCACACTCAATTATGAAACTGTTGAAATAATGTCATTAAACGTTATTACGTCGCTATTAACACGCTATTAACCAAATCCATTAAACCGACTCTCAGCATAGGTTGCCGGTGGCAAATTCTAACCCAGAATCCCGAACGGACTTCAAAATTATGTATGATGCATAATGTATTTAAAGTGTTACCGCTCATGATTTCTCAACAACTGCATCTCCATCAGGACTGCATCAGGATGCGTCAGGACTGCATCATCTTTGCATTGTCATGTTGAGCGGTCCTGCATCCTGGTTTCTGCCTCTGCTCTGATTCTGCACATTTGGTGGTCTCTGAAACACGTGCACTCCGTAACTGGAGAGCGGAAGGTCTGGGTTCGATCCCCGGTCTTGTCAAACCAAAAGACCCTAAAACATAGAACTTGTCGTTACCCTGCCTGCGGCTCGGCATTAAGGGGATAAAACAAGGACTAGTCAGCATACTGTGTCTGAGTAGGGTATCCCTATTAAACTGCCGCATGGTATCTCAATGGGCTCGCTAGCACTATAAAACCGGAATTAGTCCGGACAAGTACAAGCTGCCACACGCGCACACGCAAGCACACACGCGCGCTTAAGCATGTTCATGGCACTGCTGTGCTAGGCTTCTTAATACTCTGCTGTAAATGAGCTGTTTCACTTCGGGCTTTCTTCCCACATTTGTCTGCAACGTCCTGATATAACTGGACTACCCAATCACTCACATATCGTAACAGCGTTTACAGATCTCTAGTTACTGGACAATAGAGACACGAGAAATCAAAGCCAGGGTTCCCAGGGGGCATAGAAGCACTTGATGTCAGCACCATTGTCTGTTCCGTTGATGATGTTGTGTGCGCGAGCCGTGGTGTTTACGACACGGTGTTGATATTAACAGTACCAAATGCCATGAACTGACACATGGCAGCGAAGATTAATATGTTAATGATATAGACAGGAGGGAGCTAGACGTTGACGATCTGTAGGAAACAATCACAGACCACTGTATATGACAGAGTCCAGTTATGCACAGAATCTAATCCATTATCCATCCACAATGCAGCGTGTGCCTTCAACCATTTGGCCTGCCTCAGCTTCGATATCCAATGTTGGGTGGTATAATTCAATAATACCAATATCGCTTTACTATGTAATGCTCCAGAGCTGACATTTATCACCAAGATGAGCTAAAGTGGCGGCAGCCGCACTTATTCCAACTGACAAATGGTAACGGCATATATTTATATTGATCTCATAAACTAATCAAGTCTGGCCACGAAATCCACGCGCTTAGAAATATCACTGACATTTGAGGGGGCTAATGTGGACATGAATACGGAAGATTAAGACAATTGATGGAAATTAGACAAATATTATTCACACAGTTTAACTGATATATATTCCTTGTTTGATTCTTTTCATTTTCTTGCTGTCAGTTGCGTCAAAATTTCAGTCCCAAAGGAAATATGACTTCTTTCCAAAGTACATAACGGTCTTTAATATTTCCCACATACTAGTCTCACTGCTTATCCAACCTCAGACCTTTGGCATTTACCCCTTGGCATAGATAGCGGCTTGATACGTCGTTAGCCTCAGATTCCAACACTTACAAATTGGATCTGGCACCGGAAACGATCCATTATTTCAACGTCATCATGTTTAAATACCTATATTACTTCTCTATGGCCACAATGTCAAATACTACTTACCAGTCAGCCCGTCGGTTGAGCTGTAGTCTGTTTCACGGTTCCTAAACCAATATAGTTGCGCTTCGGGTAGCCCTCACTGTAATGTTCAACCATAAATGAATCAAGTATAGGT
Organism: Haliotis cracherodii; assembly: GCF_022045235.1. Taxonomy (NCBI): domain Eukaryota; kingdom Metazoa; phylum Mollusca; class Gastropoda; order Lepetellida; family Haliotidae; genus Haliotis; species Haliotis cracherodii. The sequence goes on from NW_027266343.1 coordinate 36,607,586, forward strand.
TCTGCAAGTGTTCTGAACCTCACATCTCTCTGGGGCTCCTTTTTATTTAAATGGAGTTTGTATCTATCAATGTTAATATTTTCAGAGACCGTGCGTTAGGCTAGTTGAGCTAGGGCTGTTCTGAGTTGTGGATTCCGTACAAGTACATACTGTTCGCATAACTATGTTATTATTATAATTATAGAATATTGTATGTCAGTAGGACAACTTGTTTAAGGATTGACTGACTGTGTATTTTGTTCGGTTCATTGAGGTATGAATCGAAAAACCGATGTGCAAACTGTATGAATCCGCGAAGCGGTTTATCACAAAAATTTAAATAACAGTCAAGATTTGATACAGTCGGCGGTTTGATAAAAAAGACGTTAAAACTTGTTATTAGCCTGTCCGTCTTTCTGCCGCTTGGCAATAAGGGGATGAAACAAGGACTGGTAAGCTCGGAGTCAGTTTACAATGTCTTCATTCGTATTACACCGCTGCATGGTATCTCACTGGGCTAGCACGATAAAACCGGCATTAGTCCGGACACACGCACGCACACACGCACGAAGCACACGCACACGCACACACACACAATGAGTTGATTTAAACAACGCCAGTATTTCAGGTATATTACAACGTGTCTGCTTAATGATGATGATGATGATGATGATGATGATGATGATGTCTTCTTTTCCATTCTCGTTTATACCTTCAATGGAGATACCAATGGCATTCATTTTCAGAGTAAATAAGACGATCAGAGAATTCACTAATGAGTGAGTGAGTGAGTGAGTTGGGTTTAACGCCACTTCTAACAGTATTCCAGTTATATCACGGCGTGTCAGATTAATGTGGGAGGAAAGCTCAAAGTGATGCAGGTCTCAGACGTTTACCACTTTGGTGAAACCCATGAGCACGGGTATGGTGCTGACAAACCTAGAAACATAATCGGGGCGAATCGGGATTTGAACCCACAATCATAGGTTTCTGGCGTGTCCAAGGGACGCAACTTTGCACAGCGAATCGCGGCGCCTTAGACGACTGGGTCACCCGTGCCCCCTCACTAATGACTGATAATGAAGGGAAAAGTTGCAGACGTGTTAACGCCCATACCCAACCACCCCTTGTCTACAACGACTTACCCCCACCAAGACCCTCAACCCCGATCCAAAACCTCCAACCTAAAACCCCCAACCCCACTCCTTCTTCCATCCCCACCACTACCTGTTTCATTGTAACTGCGAGCAACAATAAGTCCTGGAATTTAATGCTAACTCATAGATTAATCACGACAATGATCTGAAATAGAATACAATATTGAATAGGTGTTTATTTGTACTGTGAAGTGCATTTCTATACGGTTTCCGTATAGATTCTTTACAAAACTGGATACAAAATGTCACTGCAATAAATCGTGTCCGTACATTTCAACATCACTATAAATACCATCGTTGTCCACCAAGTAAACACGACAAGTGAGATCAATTTGAAAGGTCACATGGATGATAACTGGTCTATATTACACACTGCCCCCACTTACTAGCGCCATCTACCGCTCCAACTTCCGAGTCGTATTGTAACGTTTGACACCCGCTCCCAAGGTAAGATCCAGTACACCTAAGATTTATCCTCCAGATCCCAATTGAGCTCCAGGGCTACCGGTATTCCATTGTCGTGAGATCTGACTGAAAAGGAGATTGGGTAGCCATCCTGCTGCTGAAAATGAGCAGTACATGGATGGGTGATGATCAAGGGGGACCCATCTCCCCCTGATTCGGTTGATAATGTAATATCCCGCCCACACATAAGTGGATGGCCGCCCGTGATATCTAAGCACAGGTTTGTCTTTCCCATACTCGAATATTTTGATTGAATGTGAAGAATTTCAACCACCATACCAGGATCAGCTTGTCGTGGGTTCAAATCCCAGATTTGTCTCTATTAGGGTTCGTGGGTTCACAACATTTTAACTGTGTTCGCAGGTTTCAGCAAAGTCGTAAACGATAAGATCTTTGCCACTTTGAATGTTCCTCTCACATCCAGCTGACACGTCGTAGTAACTGAAATACTGTTCAAATGGCGTTAAACAAACTCACAACTACTCATGAAACAATTATCAAGGTAAACTCCCATTTGTCAGACAGCTTATACCAGGATTAGTCAAGGTTGGTTAGTCAAGCAATAGTTACCTGTATACCTTTCATTAAAGTGGGACGGACTAGAAAAAAAACATTTTGAGGAATTTACAGGATTGCACTCATAAACATCAAATCATACCAGGAATCACACTTTTTGAAGTATTAATTACATTATTGGAATATTGCTATATACACAATACATACTAAATCTAGTAGGTAAAATTAGTAGGTAAGGTGAGGTGAGGTGAAATTGGGTTTAACGTCGCGTCCAAGATTATTGCACTTATATAGCGACGTGCATGCACGTGTGTGTTTGTGTGTGTGTGTGTGTGTGTGTGTGTGGCTGCTTGTACTAGGCCGGACTGATGCCGATTTATAGCGCTAGCACACTGAGATACCATGCCGCAGTTTAACATGAATACCCCATTCAGACACAGTATACTGACTCCGAGCCGACCAGTCCTTGCTTTAACCCCTTAATGCCGAGCGCCTGACAGGGTAACAACATCTTTTAACGTCTTCTAGTATGACGCGTCCGGGGATCGAACCCCGGACCTTCCGCTCTCCACTAGACCACGGAGGCGGTCAAATTAGTAGGTAAGACCAGGCAGTAACACTGGTTACACTTGACTGGTCTGTGTGACAACTGGGCCGTCTGACAAATGGAACGTCTGACAATTGGGAGTGAACCATTATCAATCTTGTAAAATTAAGTGTTTTTAGAATGAAGGTTCACAGGAACAGGTTTTGTTTGCCTTCGGTTCCTTGAGTTTTCCGTAACTGTAATATTTGGTTCCCCCAGCCTGTTTCAGAACTGAATATGTTAAATTTATATCCAAACAGGTACAGGTACCACGTAACAAGTCTGTCAAGTCGTCATGGCAACAACGATGACGTCAGTTAGTTCAGTACACGCCTACATCGTCATGACGTTTGTCCTCACAGCCCAAGGTCAATTCTCCAGTTCAGCGTTTGATAGAATTTTTGAATCACAATGCCAAGAGACCTGCATGGATCATCTTAAAAGAGATGGCTGTTGTCCCGAGACCGTATGTGAAAGTAACCATCTGAGTAACCTAGTGTTGAACGCAGGCTCAGCATTCAACCATGCAATGATCCATACATGCCCGGATGGAGCTCATGATGACGTTAAAACTCTGTGTGTAGGCAGCACCCGCTATGACGTCACTTCCGATCTGGCGTCAGTCATGCCAGTGACGTCGGGTGGCATGACCTTCTTCAACAAGCACTGTGCAGCCTGCTACAACGTTTCTTCTTATTACACGTGGTCGTTGAATATCAGCTGCAGCGCCCATGTAAATCTCCATGCCTTACTGACGCAGCAAGAGATCGTCAACATGGCGCTGTCATCCGGGTACTGTCAGGTCATGCTTCAACAGCCTGCCGCTGTGCGCCTTGCCAAATGCATGGGTCACACCCCCAACATAGGTGATTCAATCTTTATTGGTGAAGACTCTATATCAATCGGTAGAGATGTTCCAATTAAAGCGTTTATCGGAGCCGGGAGAAGGAAAAACACTGAAATATTCGGGAGAAGGATAAACCCTGAAATATTCGTAGAAGTAGACACGCCATTTTCCATTATCCTCAGCTTCAGTGACGAAAATGACGACGCACTTGAACCCCCACGTGATGAGAAGGGAGATAACTCCACATGCTCCAGAACCCAGTGGTCACACAACTTTACGGTAAGATCTCGGCACTTCACAGTATGTCAATAGATATAGTTTTCGATTCAATGACAGTGCAGTGATAAAAAGAGTTTTTTATAATAATGATGATAATAATAACGTTAATCTTAGTAAAAAAAATGTAAGTATTTATATGCCGCATGGTGGTAACTGGTCAAGTCTGGACACAGACCTGTAACTTGTGAAGACCTCTATTGCCGATGGTGCTAAACAATTCCTAAAACTGGCCTACACACTCGGTTATAATAGATTATACTGAACTAGCTGCATAATAGGATGAATAAAAACTCTACACACCAACAATGCACATCAATCACACATTTACCAAGAGTCTCTCATTTGTTGTATTCCAGGACTCGTGTTTCGATGTCCATTGTTTCCAAGGAAAGACTATGGTTGGCGCTTCATGTAAGTCTGTTATTGCAGAAGGAAAAGGCTTATTGTACCGTTACTCCATCCAACTGGAATCCAAATATGTCCAACAACGTGATGTTTGTGAAATGGACGAGTGGTTAAAAAGACATGTTTATGAAATAGCGGAACTGTTACAAACAGATTCTTTCAGGTGTGAAATTTCTTCCATGTTCATAAAAGACGGATCAGACTTATATTTCAGGGTCGTCTTGATTTACGAACTCGCAGTGACTAAACCAACAGACAGAGATGTGTTTGAGGAACGTGCACTTAACTTGGTACATCAAACTTGGAATATAACCTGTGGTGACACAATGATGAACTTCACGGTTAATCTTGTTTCTTCTCCGTCGACTGAAGCTACTCGAGCATTGGCTGTACCCGACCCTGGAGACAAATTACCCATAACCCATCAGACCATCGCTACAAACAATCTCGAATACAAATCATACATAACGGAAGCCAACTCCTACATTGATATTTCCCCGGTCATGGTGTGTCAGTTCGTCGTATTTAATTCAAGCCAATACACACGTAACCCCACGGGAGATATCCACCTCAACGACGAAAACGTGTCCCTTCATACGCACGAGTACGACTTCGCCGACGGTGATGCACGTGTATGTGTTGATGTTCTGGCTAGCAGGTACGACGCTTTAAGCCTACCCAAGAGAGTCAATGTCCACCGCGTTATTCGCCAGTATCTGTCCTATGTGTGCGTGACTCTATCCCTGCTAGGACTTGCTGCCACTTTTACAGTGTACATGGTATTCCCGTCGCTCAGAACCCTCCCGGGAAAGAACAACATCTGTCTGGTGTTCAACCTGTTCCTGGCCCAGTCCCTCCTGCAGTTCGGTGTCGGGAGGACAGAGAATCCTGCATTATGTTCAACCCTAGGAGTCCTCATCCACTTCTTCTGGCTGGCATCCCTCTCGTCTATGAACGTATGTTGTTTTCACATGTACAGAGTGTTCAGTAGCCAGACGTTAGCCGCCATGCCGCGGCACTCCTCTTCGAGACGACTGCTGAAATACATTGCCTACCCATACACAGTTGCCGCCATCATAGTAACGTCGACCATAACGTCACAATACGTCATCAGCAATGGCAGCAGCATCGGCTACGGTGGTAAACACTGCTATCTGTCTTCACCGTTGCTAATAGGGTTAGTTTTTGCCCTGCCTCTAGGCGTCATCCTGATTCTAAATGGAGGCATGTTCTGTCGGGCTGTTCGTTCCATAGCGCAGATCAGTCTCATTCAGAGAGAGGCCATGGCAAAGGGTAGACACAACCTACATGTGTATATGAAACTTTCAACGCTGACGGGGCTGTTCTGGGTTGTAGGGATCCTAGCTGAGGTGTTTCCCCTGCAGGTTCTCGTTTATCTTTCCATCCTCCTGAACGGCAGCCAGGGCGTGTTCATCTGCATCGCCTGCGTCTGTAACAAGAGAGTATTCCGCCTAGCCGGTTGTACAGGGAAAGTAGTGGGTCAGACCTCTAGCTCGGACAAATCGAAAACACGCACCAAGAATACATCGGCAAATGACACAAAATGAATCAGGAAAACCGTATTCTACACGAGCAGATGCTTCAAAATAATTCCCTTCCTGAACTGGAGGCCGGACGAAGAGAATGCAACTGAGAAAACAGGCACGAACAGAACAAATGACAAATGGAGTCTCTCGAAACCAAACATTAGTTTTTGAAGCTATGTTATGCCAAATGACATAATGGCGCTCAACAGGGAAATGCCGCTTGAGTAAGGCCTTGCAATGCACACATGCGATGTCTATATTATGTATAATATTAAAAGTATATTAAACAGTGTATATATAGAATATGTATTATCTGTAGACCTGGCCAGTGCTATATCCATTGCTACTGCTATAGCAATACAAGTCACGACTGTAATAGCAGTACAAAGCGCGTTCAAGGGTATTCACGATATATAACGGCGTGTCGGTTTAATGTGGGAGGAAATACCGACGTGAAGCAGACGCCTCAGACGTTTATCACTTGAAACCCACGAGCACGGGCATGGTGTTGACAAACCTGAAAACATAATCTGGGCGAACCGGGATTCGAACCATCTTCCCGGGGCAAGGGAGTCAACTGACTAGAAAAGTCCAGTTTCCATCCTCGCCGAAGTAGGCTTTGATTTCGGAGTTATATTTTAGCTGGACTAACGAGTGTATGCACAGTCCAATCAAAATCGTGTAACGAAATCGTCATTCGGTGAACAACACCGATTTCGGTCGATTGCAGGATTTCTAAAGCATGTGGAGCGTCTACTGGGCGTCGACAGATATTTTCCAAATCTTTTCGTGTTTTTAATCAAGGTGTTCAAGTGATTTGATGCACATCGCGAGGCAAGACCCGTTTTATTGCAATATATATCTTGATTATGGATCAGATTGTCTCGACGTGGCGCCGCAATTTTATTACATAAGGGAAATATCTCTATCACGTGCATTTACACCGATGGGGATCTGGTGTAAAATAAAGCAATAACCTTGGTAATATTTTTGATTGTATTGTAAACGAATGATTTTGTTGCTAAAGAGAGAGAGTGGCAATTAATAACATACAACGGGAATTACCATGAACTTTTTACATTATTCAGCTAGAACCACACACGTTTCAATCTTGTTGCCTGATCTTAAGGGATGGGTTCTTTGGACATGAGGTTGATATGTTTTCCGAATCATCAAGTGATATACATGTACCGGAATCCAAAACTATGAGCTTTGCCACAAATTGAACTGCAGTTATAAGACATTCAGCTAAAAAGTGTTAGGCAGACAGCCTTTATTTCGAAGCGCCTTCAACAAAGTTACAAAGTACACGACTGACATGATACTGAAGTTCTTAATATAGTCAGCATCTGATTTCCGAAAACTCAAGTGTCATGATACCCGCCGGAAATACTCAACACTTTGTTATGAGCTTAGCTAGAAGCTTGAGAATTCCGTTTTAAAGTTCTAATTAAGGATGTGTTTTCCGGAACCGGAAGTGAGATTGTCCAAATAGACGTCTTATGTAAACAGAAAGAGAACCAGATTGAATTTTTAATGCAGAGGGAAAGTGTTTTCTGAAGCCGTAAGTGAGACAATGCACATGCTTAATAGCTTTGTTGCAATACGAGCTACAACCATAGACTTTCAGGTTTATCATAAGAACATGTTTCCCGAAACCGTAAATGACATACAGTCAACTACGGTTATAACGAACTCAAATGGACCACTAATTTAAGTTCGTTATAACCGTATTTCGTTATAAGCATGTATACAACATCTATACAGCAAATGGCAGGGACCAAAGATTAAGTTCGTTATATCCGTCAGCTCGTTATAAGCGTGTTCGTTATAAACGTAATTTACTGTACTGCGAAAATCAGGAAGTACTATTAATTTTGTTTTAAACTGAACTAGAACTATGGGATTTTTTGGCCTAATATTCTGGTTTGTCCGAAACCGGAAGCGATAATTTCTTTAAACAAATAGAGTTACAGATTTATTTTTAAAGTGTTTTCTAAGGTCACTTAGTACACGTTCCTCAATAAGAATAGACTTATGTACAGCTTAAGGCTATTTAAGTTAGCTAAAACTATGAAGAATATTTGTTCATCGTTTCTGATAAACCAAAATTGAGACCACTCGAACGGACATCTTTTAATATCCCCCTTGATAATTCAGTAAGAATCCCGATGTTGGATACATGGATCCCGATGTCGCTGCTCGCACCTTTATTTTGATTATGTTTTAATTAACAACAGTCTATTAGTAATAACATTACAATTTCGACTGTAACCGACTATTAATTGTAAAAGGATTCACCAACATGTTATCTTCATTATTCCAAATACGTTAGAACTGAATAATTGCTGGTCACCCTAACAACGGGATAACGGCCAGACGGAAGATAGTAGCCGAACTATTAGCATTTGCAGGAAAAGATACGTGATGAGACTGTGATACAGCATTATGTCAACACTACACTGTTATTCCGTCTGACCACCGGCTATAGACACAGGCAGAGAGTGTGCATATTCTTAAGTAAGGCCATATACATGTATATTAATACACATCACAACAGAGGGCCATAGGTGGTGTTGTCATCTAAGGCGCCACAATTCTCTGTTCAAAGCTGTGTCCTTGGGCGCGCCAGAAACATATGCTCGTGCTTTCGAATCCAGTTCTTGCTAATCATGTTGTGGTCGTGGGTTTCACCAAAGAGGTAAAGTTATCAAAACACTCACTGCCCCAGCCTCAGATGTAAGTGTTGAGTTATGTCACAAAATAATATTTGGGTTGTTTTGAACACGTTTTATTGACCGGAATACATGGCCTCAGACCACAGTTATCCCCCCGAAGTTTTACCATGAACCGGAAGGAAAATAGGAGAATATAGTGCCCTGTTCAAATGGGCTGTTCAGTCTGTGCCAATTGTTTTTGAGTGACTTGTGATAGCTTAAATGAAAGATTCGACATTGTAGTATGTTGCCAAATTTTTGTTAGCCACATGCTGTGAAGGTTTTGATTCCAGCCTCCCATGACTTGACCCCCAACTTGAAGGCCGCTCTGTGTGTTTCGGCTCGAAACTTCCGGTGAGCACTGTTGACAGTGGTTACCGCGAAAGGGGGCTGGTCAATGCAGGCCGAAACTTTGTGTATTAAGTGGCAGGTTGGTAAGCATGCAACAGGAGAACGGCCTACGACCGATAATATTTATGGTGGGCTGTCATGTCACTGTAGATAGCAAAGAAGGAAATTAATTGTGGTCTGAGGCCACATGCAACAGCCAGCATAGCGTCCATTCAAGTACACAGTAATAGATGACGTCACTCGATGACATAATGCGCAAACATTTACGTAGGGGAGCTAACTCTGATATTGACTGGGTTTTACCTTAATCGGCGATGACGCTTCAAGGAGTATCTCTTTGATTGCATCCACAGTTACTTCAGCACTTTTGTCAGATATATGTCCAAGTCCGACACAATATTAGCTGTCCCTATGCTACACTATTCACTCTCACAGCGTCATGAGGTCTAGACACAACAGCGTAGTGCAGCTACAACATTCACCCTTTCAACGTCAATAACTCAGCTAAATAACACTCAACCTGATAAACTTATAATTATTATCGTGCCATTCGTGCATCACATGTAACAGCATGTGACAATGAGGAGATAAACCATCATATTTTCAGATTTACGGATGTTTTCGAGAATTCGATGCGGGGAAGTATCACTGGGGTGTTTTGTCCACAATGTAAATGCACAAATCTTTCAATATTCAACCGGAACTTCCTCTTTCTACTTGTACCCAAACAGCTGGGAAACCATCTTCCCGGGACAAGGGAGTTAACTGACTGTAAACTGGACTTTTGTAGACAGTTAACACCCTTTCTTCGGGAAGATGCTGTGAGATGCACACGACCCCAGTCTAGAATTATATGACGTCAATTAAGATCGAACTCAAAATATTTCTGCGTTTTTTATACATCAAAACCGATGTACATATGATGTAAATCCGGATTTATGCAAAGTGTGTACACCCGTTTTATGTTAAAAAACACACTGAAATCAATTCTTTCAAATAAATGCATCAACAATAATAACTTCACAGACTGCTTTCTTATTCATTCACACACAAAACAATCATTAACATTAGCCAGCAATACGAAATCAGTGACATCGTTCAGCCAAACACAAGTCCCGCCCGTTCCCTTTTCAGCCAATCGGTAAACAGTAATACTTTAGTGGGCGTGGTCTAATTCTTTTTCAGTTAATGGAAGCATAAGGGCAAAAATAACGGCTTTGTAAGCCAATCAAATGACATGGAATCTTTTGCAATTTATTTATTATACAAAGGATCTACTCAATCAGTTTGGTAAGCCGAATACTGATATTTTCTGAAAAAAATATTTAATAAAACGCAGAAGACAATAGATGCGATATATGTCCATGCCGGTTACCTTGTCTTTTTTAGATTAAGGGCACGCTGCTTATGAATTGAAAAATATTAATAAACAGGGAAAATTCCAGGGAAATTTCCGTGGCTTCGAAGCCAATTTATCAAAGTTTAGCTAGCATTCAGATTTCTGTCATACAGACCCCGTAACAAATATATCCAATACAGCCCATGCAATTCTATAATAGATTGTTTGATAGGCATTACTTAGAAGTTGACGGAAGACAAGATAGACACAATTTTTATGGATAACAACTTCTTTAATACTGTGAAAAAGCGACGTTTCGGTATAGATCCTTATCCTTGCTTGACAACGGTATAAGGATCTATACCGAAACGTCGCTTTTTCACAGTATTAAAGAAGTTGTTATCCATAAACATTTTGTCTATCTTATATAATAGATGACATGTCAAGATTACTGCAGTTACACAAACACTAAAACAAATATATCCAATGGAGACCAGGCAAGTCTTTAATAGATGGCAAGTCTAGATTACCGAAGTTATACAGACAATGAATTAAATATATCTTATACACCCAATATTACTAAACTAAGCGGCAAAGGAAAGTATAGGTTGGCAATTTGTAATTTTCCTACAATCAGCAATAACTAGTGGAAAGTGGGTATTGGGAATATGACTGCCCAGGAACAGGTACCCCCAAACACCTCACACAAACGCGCAACCTTTGACGGCGCTCGTGCGGTGACAAAATAACACGTGCATGTTAGCTGTATAAATGCGTTCGTCTGCAGGGTATAACCACACGTACCCACTCACCCGATATGAATCCTATTGAACATCTGTGGGACCATCTTGACAGACAGATTAGAGCACGCCATCAACCTCCCGTCAACAGACAAGAATTGCAGCAGGCGGTTACTGCAGTTATACAGACACTGGAGCACCCATGCGTTTCACAATATCCCATACTATTTGCCTGTTTAATAACGTCACCTGTTGGATCATGGACCTGTAGTTATTAAGAAAAATCAATAGAGAACCACAATTATCCAAACATTGCATCACTAATGTGTCAGAAACTTTTAACTAGAACTTCGATGGGTTGTATGAAAAGTGGTTGGCGCTGATAATTGGTGTCCCGAGTGCTCCTTGAGTCACAAATAGCAAGACTCTCTCTGTGGCTTTCATAAGGCTGTATGGAGCTTTATTTTAGTCGTATCAAGTGTAATGTCCATGCATGAAACGATTGTACTCCTCACCTACACCATCATACACTTCTTTGGGTCATCATAGCTAGAACTCTTTTGAGTCGAAGGATGATTGCGTCTGTTTTCAGTTCTCTTTATGTCCCAATAGAATAGTTACAAAAAAGGCCTTGGCTGAGTGAATTAAGTTTAATGCCGCTTTGAATGGCATTTCAATGTTTTGCGCACGCGCACGATCACGCACACGCACACGCACACGCACACGCACACGCACACACACATACACGCACACACACACACATCATTACCAAGAGGGTACGTTGCAACATATACTACTTGAACCCAGGTTCGCTGTGCAGAGTTGTCTCCCTTCAGCATGGCCGACACATAGGTCGTCTTTTCGAATCTCAGATTTACCCTGATTATACCAGTATAACTGTCAGTCGGTTGACGTGGGCCTCACGCCGTTAACGCTTGAGAACTGCATGACTTCGAATTTACCTCCGTTTAAAAAATAAATATCCATCGTGATACAGGTCTACATACACGGGCGCTGTGTGTGTGTGCGTGCGTGTGTGTAAGTATATATGGCAAGTTCATTATGGGACGGAAGGGTAGCCTTGTGGTTACAGTGTTAACTTGCCACGCTGAAAACAAAGGTTCGGTCCCCATTTGGGTTCCATGTGTAAAGCAAATTCGTGGTGTCGTGGTATATGACTGGATGTATTTGTATACTACATGTATTTCTAAACGCGGCACAAAAGCCATACTCACTAACTCATGGCTTATGCTGAATTGCTACAAAATTACAATGCTGTATGTCTTTGTTTTGCTCTAAACCGACATCCAACGAGTAAAGAATTCTGCACGTCCTTCTGGACCAACACGTGCATGTTCCCAGCTTGTTGCATCACACGATAGTCACTACAGAGTCGAGGATGACCGCACGTCTGAATTCCGAATGGCTTGCGTTGGCCTGTAATACTGTTCCGCTTGTGAATATGCGCTATAAAACAACTCAGCCGAACAGTAGAGCCTTGATCATGTATTCCAGAACTCACAGATTTTGTAAAATGTGATGTTAATACAGCAATGCCCACAAAGTGCCTATGAGACAGATCTGTCTGGAGCAGTGTAGAGTTCTGTCAAGTATGCAAACTTATTTCATATGTCTTCTGTGAAAAAAGCATATCAATATGATAGTTTGATTTGCGATTACCATCAACAGTATTACTTGTGGTGAACTCTTTTAAAACAGGTTCCGTCATTTTGGAATTGAATTGGTCTAAATTGTAGCCGGATTGCTCATATTGATCTGCACGGCGTTATCGTGGCCCGCGCCACTACAATCTCCCGAGTGAAACCCAGGCTGGGGGAAATGAGATGGAAATATGCTTGGTTGCGTGATTTAATACATGATTGAAGTTGCATGAGTCCGCCAATAGTTGTGTTTTTTCATCCTTCAGCAAAGCTGCAGACAGTAAATGCTCTGCTATTTAAAGGCAATGTGCAAACAAATGGCGATGGTTGTGAGTTTGGGTAGACGAACAGGTCCACCGAAAGTAAACCGGCATGTCAGACTTCAGTGTGAGTTGTGGATTTAACCAAAGTAGATTGTAGATATATTGCACAAATACACGCAAATTGCTGATTCTGAATCAACAGTAATGTACTTATAACAATATTATATTGGCTGGTTGATAACCAGGAACGTCAACTAACACACCACTGTTCTAGATAAATAGGAATGACATTTCCTCCGACCATATGCAAATATTTAATAGTAGGTAGAGCTAAGATACGATGTATACGTTTGATGAAAAGTATGCATGTATGATTTATCCACCAACCCCTAAACCAAATTTCTATGCAGTTAACATGTATCTGTCTGTACTGACACCACGGCTTCATACCAACATGTATTTGTCAGCACTGAAACCTACGACTGGATGCCAACATATATCTGTCGGTACTGACACCACTGCTTCATGCAAATATGTATCTGTCAGTACCGACACCACGGCTTCATGCCAACATGTATCTGTCAGTACTGACACCACGGCTTCATACCAACATGTATCTGTCAGTACTGACACCACGGCTTCATACCAACATGTATATGTCTGTACTAACACAACGGCTTCATACAAATATGTATCTGTCAGTACTGACACCACGGCTTCATGCCAACATGTATCTGTCTGTACTAACACCACGGCTTCATGCCAACATGTATATGTCTGTACTAACACAACGGCTTCATACAAATATGTATCTGTCAGTACTGACACCACAGCTTCATGCCAACATGTATCTGTCTGTACTAACACCACGGCTTCATGCCAACATGTATCTGTCAGTACTGACACCACGGCTTCATGCCAACATGTATCTGTCAGTACTGACACCACGGCTTCATACCAACATGTATATGTCTGTACTAACACAACGGCTTCATACAAATATGTATCTGTCAGTACTGACACCACGGCTTCATGCCAACATGTATCTGTCTGTACTAACACCACGGCTTCATACCAACATGTATATGTCTGTACTAACACAACGGCTTCATACAAATATGTATCTGTCAGTACTGACACCACGGCTTCATGCCAACATGTATCTGTCTGTACTAACACCACGGCTTCATGCCAACATGTATCTGTCAGTACTGACACCACGGCTTCATGCCAACATGTATCTGTCAGTACTGACACCACCGCTTCATACCAACATGTATATGTCTGTACTAACACAACGGCTTCATACAAATATGTATCTGTCAGTACTGACACCACGACTTCATGCCAACATGTATCTGTCAGTACTGACACCACGGCTTCATACCAACATGTATATGTCTGTACTAACACAACGGCTTCATACAAATATGTATCTGTCAGTACTGACACCACGGCTTCATGCCAACATGTATCTGTCTGTACTAACACCACGGCTTCATGCCAATATGTATCTGTCAGTACTGACACCACGGCTTCATGCCAACATGTATCTGTCAGTACTGACACCACGGCTTCATACCAACATGTATATGTCTGTACTAACACAACGGCTTCATACAAATATGTATCTGTCAGTACTGACACCACGGCTTCATGCCAACATGTATCTGTCAGTACTGACACCACCGCTTCATACCAACATGTGTATTTTTCAGTACTGACACCACGGCATCATGCCAACATGTATCTGTCAGCACTGAAACCACGACTGGATGCCAACATATATCTGTCAGTACTGACACCACGGCTTCATGCCAACATGTATCTGCCTGAACTGACACCACGGCTTCATGCCAACATGTGTCTGTCAGCACTGAAACCACGACTGGATGACAACGTGTATCTGTCAGTACTGAAAACAAGGCTACATGCCAACATGTATCTGTCAGCACTGAAACCACGACTGGATGCCAACGTGTATCTGTCAGTACTGAAAACAAGGCTACATGCCAACATGTATCTGTCAGCACTGAAACCACGACTGGATGCCAACATGTATCTGTCAGTACTGACTCCACGGCTTCATGCCAACAAGTGTATCTGTCAGTACTAACACCACGGCTTCATGCCAACATGTGTCTCTCAGTACTGACACCATGCCTTACTACCTACATGTATCTGTCAGTACTGACACCACCGCTTCATGCCAACGTGTATTTATCAGTTCTGACACCACGGCTTCATGCCAACGTGTATCTATCAGTACTGACACCTTGCCTTACTACCAACATGTATATATGAGTACTGACACTACGGCTTCATGTATGTGTCAGTACTTACATAACGGCCTGAAGACAACATGTATATGTCAGTACTGACACCACGGCTTCATGCCAACATGTATCTGTCAGTACTGAAACCACTGCTTCACGTCAACATGTATTTTTCCGTACTAACACCACGGCTTCATGTCAAGATGTATCTATCTGTACTGACACCACGGCTTCATGCCATCATGTGTATCTAATTGTGATGACACCATTGCTTCATGCCAACATGTGTATTTTTCAGTACTGACACCACGACTTTAGGCCACCATTTATCTAGATCAGTATTGACACCACGGCTTTATTTCAACATGTATCCATCAGTACTGACACCACGGCTTCATGCCAACATATGTATCTGTCAGTACTGACACCAAGGCTTCATGCGACTTTATACCCAATTATCATAGTGTGACCTCATGGTACCTCTAAATACCAATAATTCCCTAAATATGCGTGCATATAACATTTTGGATTAGCAATTCAAAACTATTCGTACAACGTGGTTAATAAAAAGATCATTCTGAATTAAATGTATCTAATTTCACCCAATAACATCCCCACACTGGACAGGTGGGCAAGTGGTATAGGGCACCGCAAATCGTTGTAAGGAGCTGCGTTCGAATCCTAAAGTTGTCAGGATCCGCATGTCAGCATTTCCCTGGTCAAGATCCTTTGTCTTCAGAATCATGCCGTCAATACGTTTAATTTACTTTAAGCTTTCTTTCCACATTGGGCTGACACGTCGTTACATCAGTGAGACACTGTTCAAATTCGCTTCCTCCTTTTTTCCCAACTGATGACTTGTTCCAAAAAACCTAAATGTCCCGATGAATGATGATATTGATTTGCTATTAATTGTCAATTTTTATTTCGACCTCATGATAATTTCCCTCCGGAGAACAATCATTAACTAAAGAGGAAAGATCTCCTCAGCCATGCTAACGACAGTTTAACAAGAATATATTATTAAGTTTTTAAGTTTTTAAGAAAAGCAACCACGTGTTCCAGCTGTAAACTCGTTTTTTGGATTTTGAACATTTCCCGACAGAAAATCAATTCAGGTGCATCTCGGGTCAGTGTAACAAAAAGTCACATCGGTAAAAATCATGAAACGAAGCCAGACAGGACCAAATCCAAAACAAGACTCAAGAACTGACACGTTTTCTTTAAATCAATCAATATTTGAATAATTACCAAGTATATTTTATTGTAAGAGTTAATTTTAAAAAACAACTACATCGAAAGTTTGAGGTTAAGGTAGTAACCAAAATCTTTCTGACTGCATACAATTGTTGGATGGATAAAATAAACTCATAACGAGAGTATTGAAGTACGTGACTAATTGCTCGCACATCCGTGAAGATGGATTGACATTTGCGACATCGCGAGTAATGGCAGGGACGGCAATATCAGCTTCCCTCATCACTAGACAATGAAGCGTTTGTAATTGTCTCATCCTTTCATAGTGACCCTACACCGAGGAAGCGACAAGACCACACAGACTCTTGTGTCGCCGGTGAAATGTTCATTTGTCTGGATATTCTCTTACATCTTCTTCCTGATCTGTTTTCTTGTTTGAGACACTATTGATGTAATGAGAGTAGTTCCATAACATTTGATTTGTATGACTTGTCACAACGGCCATGATGAGTAAATGTGACACAACATCTCAAACGTTATCTTTTATTTATTTATTTCTATTCGGCCATAACAAAGTAATTACACGTTTGTAAAAGAGGGAAATCTTGGATCATTTTGTGTAGATTTTTTAAATTTTCTGGTACAAGATATTAATATCTCTTAAACAGAGGAAATATCTGCTATTAGACAGCTTTACACTTCTTCACCAACGAGGCTTTTTATGTCCACAATGTCATTCGTGACCACTTATCCTTCAGGTTACGGAAAGTGGCGAGTTGTGCTGAATGCCCCCGACTGTTTATATGGACAATGTAAGATATTTAGTATCTCGTAGAACCTAATGTGCTCCTAACATGAGACACATGGAGCTGGCTATTGCGAATAACAAATAATCACTTTGTCGAACTGATCTCAAGTAGATTTGTGCTTGAGCATTCTAAACCACATCGGGAGCGTGAGGCGCGCACATTGTTTTCACTAAGAACAACATGCTCTTGACAGGCTCTGATAGGCCTACAACCCGACACCCAGAATTGACGAATTACACGCAAACTAAAGAAATAATTGTGATTTAGGTATTTTATTCACTTTCAGAAGCTTTATTGATTAATTTAAGAATTCGGTTTGCATTGGTCACATGACGTTACCGTAAGGCGTGTCTCTCGAGTTCCGCCATTCTTAACTACCATCCTCTCAAAAAATAGATAATTTATTATTTAATATCCACCATCATCATTCTGGATATATATCACCTAGCCCTAGGAAACAATCATTTTACCAGTCTGGTATTTACCAGAAGAAGACGGAGAGTAACTCTGCTTATTGCTTTGTTCTGGCGTCTTTTAAGCCCCCCGATTTTACAGGGTTTGAAGCTTCAACCCCCCCCCCCCTCTGAAGCTGAGCTCTGGGATGAGAAATATACAAAAAGGTATGAACGGCCTGTCCCTAAAGACAAAAATGGTTCCAAACTATGGCTCCAATATCATACACGAATACCTATCGAAATTGTAGATAATATATTTATATTATACATACGTATTTCTGTCATTTAGTGTGCTCAGTCCCGGATTAAAATGTGTCCCCAGCAACCTATGCCGATCGAAAGAGGCTACCAATTGGACAGGATGGCCAGGCTCTGTGACTTCGATAATTGTATGTCATCTAACCCCGAAGCCGTGGATTGTTGCTCACAGTATCGATCACTGGTTTGTTGTTCTAGACTCAATTATTTACAGGCCACAGGACAAATAATAAACAAAGATATAGACGGACGCCAAACAAGAGCAAAACTTTGAGAAGTGAACTGTAAAACTAGTTGAGTATTATGTTTTGAAAATCACGGTAGAGGTTTTTGTTTTGATTCATGGCAGGGAATTACGCCTACTGGTTATTATTGTGTCTTCATACCGTGTATCTTCATCAACCTAACTTGACTGATGATAAATAACAAAGAACTGCATGGTCCCGAATTACTCTTCTCTGAACTACGGTTTCCTATCGTGTATCTTCATCAACTTAACTTGACTGATGATCCAAGACAAAGAACTGCATGGTCCCGAAATACTCTTCGCTGAACTACGGTTTCCTATCGTGTATCTTCATCAACTTAACTTGACTGATGATAAATAACAAAGAACTGCATGGTCCCGAATTACTCTTCTCTGAACTACGGTTTCCTATCGTGTATCTTCATCAACTTAACTTGACTGATGATCTAAAACCAAGAACTGCATGGTCCCGAAATACTCTTTTCTGAACTACGGTTTCCTATCGTGTATCTTCATCAACTTAACTTGACTGATGATCTAAAACCAAGAACTGCATGGTCCCGAAATACTCTTCTCTGAACTACGGTTTCCTATCGAACTACTGATATCTCGATAATAGTATCGATAGGTCTTCGGACAAACAAGGTTTCCCCGTGTTTTAGCTATAACTATGGTTTTCGTGAATTGCATATGTCTCAGAAATGTACTTAGTCTACAAGGTATGCACTCTACTCGACTTGAGCCAGCATCGATGTGTTATAATTTCTTACCGGCTCAAGAGACATCACAATGACAAATGCATCAATGGAACATCGAATGTCATTATCATACCTTTGGGCGGAGGGGTAGCCTAGAGGTTAAAGCGTTCGCTCGTCACGCCGCACATCCGGGTTCGATTCCAATCATGGATACAATGTGCGAAGCCAATTTATAGTGTCCCCGCCGTGATATTGCTGGAATATTTTTAAAAGCGGCGCAGATCAAATTCACTATTCATGATCACACCAGGTAACTTTGTGGTTAAAGCGTTCGCTCATGGTGCCGAACATCCGGGTTCATATCCCCACATGGGATGCCCAAGAGAAATATGTGGTAGCAATGCTGATGAGTGGACTACATTCGAAACAGTGAGTGAGTGAGTGAGTGAGTTGGGTTTAACGCCGCTTTTAACAGTATTCCAGTTATATCACGGCGTTTCAGCTTAATGTGGGAGGAAAGTCCGAAGTGATGCAGGTCACCTCGGTGAAACCCACGAGCACGGGTATGGTGCTGACAAACCTAGAAACATAATCGGGGCGAACCGGGATTCGAACCCACAATCATAGGTTTCTGGCGTGCCCAAGGGACGCAACTCTGCACAGCGAATCGCGGCGCCTAAGACAACTTGGCCACCCGTACCCCACATTCATAACAACAATATCCCATATGAAAAAAGCCAAATTGCCGTCCCATGTCAAGAATTCAGCTGTATGATTGCATCAAATTGGTGTTAATATTATTTACATTCTCATGCTTTTGAATGTCGGGTTTTAAGAGAGGAATCTGTGGTTCAGGATATGAATTAAAAAAAGGGATCAAATATTAGATAAGTGACATTTATTCCCGAGGGTGGCGAGCTGATTTAGTGCCCATAAAAAAAAAGCACAGAGTAACGGAACATATCATACGTTTTTGCATTTGCTGGAATGGGTTGTCCCTCCAGCGTCTGCAGATGGACATATGCATGCCGATATCCAATATCGTCCTAAGAGCACTCTTTGGCCTGTTGGGCGGTCGGATAGCCTGGTGGTTAAAACGCTCACTCGTCACGCCGAAGTCCCGGGTCCGATTCCAGTCATGGGTACAATGTATGAAACCCATTTCTGGTGTCCCCGTCGTGATATTGCTGGAATATTGCTAAAAGCGGAATAAAACCATACTCAGGATCATATCTTACACAGGAAAAAAACAACTCTGGTTTTCAGTGAGCAGAACGTATAATTATGTACATAAATATGTCATGACAATATACACATATGTATATCTGATGTCAGTGGTCCATTCGCGTAGCCTGGGAACTCTTTCTGACATTTGAAAAATAAATAAATAAAAATATCATTTAATCTTTTACATTCCTTTTGACTTTATCATGTACTCTGCGTTAATTATATTTGAATACTTGGGTAAAGAGTCATCGTCATGAAATCGTTTGGGTTCATATAGATGGAATGTATTTGTCCAACAAGCTTCGCGACACGTGTCTCAAACTGAATTCACAAAACTCAAGTCCTGTTGACTGGTCATGCCGACAGCCGGACTGATATTGCGTGCGACGCTTGACGACTTTGTCGTACATGTAGTTGTTAATCGGGTAGTTCATTATTTTTCGCTTTTTGTGCCCCAGTTCAGTGGACTCAAAGACTGTTTTATTTTGTATTTTGTTGCCTTTGAAACTTGCCAGAGAGAAAACATGATGGGTAGTGACCACGACGCGAGGTAGCCAATCAGAAGCAGCGACAGATACAACATATAATTTCCAGGTTCTTCATTTCCGGCCAGAGCCTCGATCTGATAGTGAATATAAAATGGCAGCCACAGTAAGGCGAACAGAACTGTTATATATCCAAGGAACTTCTGCATTTTCGTATCTTCCTTCAACTTCGTTTTCTTACTGGTTACAGGTTGGTCAACTTGGGGGAGCGGTTCGGGTGTTTGCTTACAACATTCTTCCGACTGCTTTTCTAACATAAAGGCGTCGGAACCCTTGAGATCTTCACATTCCAACATGGCAGAATTTGGGTATTTGAGGTTATCCTCTTCATCATCCTCTTTCTCACTGACCCGGATGTTCATTTCCATAGAAAAAGAATTAGTTTCCGGGGGAAATTCTCTTTCACGTGACTTAATCCTCACTTGAACTAAAACAGCTAGCACCATTATTGCTATGAACAGAGCCACATAAAACACGAAGAAAATACTTAAAACATATTCTTTGTTTTTCTCCTCAGCACCGGGACGAAGCACACATATTCCGATCCCTTTGAAAGCAGACCCCAGCACCGGATGTAAATCTATGTACCGTTTAAAAGCTGCATGTGGCGTTAGAATTGCTATCGCCAATAGCCATGACGTCACGTTACATGTCCAAGCAGGAATGGGGCTTTTAGCGTTGTGAACTATTTTCAAATAGCGGAATACGAACAGTGCAAGAAGGCCAAAGACTGTCACGTGAATGGTGCACGGAAGAAGTACAGGCCACACGAAACACAGGAGGCTTCCGAGTCTCCAGTCCTTCACAAAGACTGTAGTTAATATCAAAGGTAGAACAATCATACACCGCACGACTTCTACAACGGCGAGATTAGCCACCAACTGAAACACAGATTGCTGATGCAGACGACGGCGCACGAGGATGACAACCAGAGCGATGTTGCTGATGATGCCGACGACACCGACGAGGATGAAGAAACAGGCAAAGGGACGCAGGAGATCCCGAGTAGACGCCCGGAGAACCTCGGAGGAGTCATTGTTCCGGGACAGCCACGTCCGCACCAGGTGCGAGTTTGGGTCGGTTGTCATGGTTACTGGCGTTCCTGAAAGAATATCGATAAGCTGTAATCAGAATATGAACACTGGTCTTGATTGATTTATTACTTTCTTTTAATAAGTTGATTTATGATTACCAAAGCTTCACACTAAAAAGCGGAAAAACATTAAAAATATAAGATTTCATTTATTTGTAGATCGATTGTGTGGCCATCAGTGTAATACCACGCATCTTTTGACATGCCCACGAAGATGGCCCTGGGCTGCTCCCATATACCACAGTGCATAGTCATTATTCCGTGCCAACGACGACATAAACTATCGATCTTCACCTTCGTGGTATTTTACAAATTAGGAATTATGCAAAACGGTATAAATCTCTCCTCGCTTCTTCAGACAGTTGATCACTGGCAATTGCACAGTGCCTATGAACACATATATCGGGAATCAATGAACTGGATGCATGACAGGAATATTTTACTTTTTATGATCATACAACACCAAGCTGAATATTAAATACGATCTAGTTGACGATAGCCAAACCAGGACAAACATAATTGTCACACAAGATGTGTAATTATGCTGTAAAAAAAATTGGTAAATGTATTCTTGGAACCAGTGGAATACACAAACCAAGAAACTGACGGATGATGACTTGTACTTTTTTTTATGAGAAGATAACCTTGTGGTTAAAGCGTTCTCTCGTCATGTTAAAGATCCGAGTTCGATCCCAAAGTGGGTACAATATCATATCACATTTCGTGATATCCCTGCAATGCTGTTGTGGCGTTAAATCTCTGTCCCATCGTCTTGTATTGCGTGAGTATGATAAACTATAAAACAAAATGCACAACAACACTGTTTCTGAACAGGTTTTCTTGTTCTGAAAAACATGACATTGGATACATATTGTTTGTTTGTTTGTTGTTGTTTAACGCCGCACTCAGCAATTTTCCAGCCATATGACGGCGGTCTGTAAATAACCGAGTCCGGGCGAGACAACCCAGTGATTGACATCATGAGCATCGATCCACACAATTGGGATACGATGACATACATCAACCAAGTCAGAGAGGCTTACCACCCGATCCCGTTAGTCGCCTCTTACAAGCAAAGTCGCTTTTACGGCAACATGGGTTGCAGTAGACCTATTCTACCCCGGATCTTCACGAAACGTTGAAAAAGAGCAGTTGAACAGTTTCCTTATTATTATGAAAGGGTACCCAATACTTTTGTCAAAGATTGTTTTCAATATCGCCAGTTTTTATATAAT
The DNA here is from genome assembly GCF_022045235.1 of Haliotis cracherodii. Lineage (NCBI taxonomy): Eukaryota > Metazoa > Mollusca > Gastropoda > Lepetellida > Haliotidae > Haliotis > Haliotis cracherodii. The sequence goes on from NW_027266343.1 coordinate 36,630,478, forward strand.
AATAGACGATGATACTGTAACGAAATATCATCATAACGATATTAAGTTACTGTACGACTCATGCAACCTTGAAGGTAAGGGGCCGTGCATCATAATTTCATCAAACATACACGCAATCACACACCACACACGCACGCACGCACGCACGCACGCACGCACGCACACACGCTCACATTTCAATGCTAAAATTGAAGTAAGACACGGACGCCTACCCAGAAAATCCTGTTCAACACGAGGCACACTCGGACGACTCTGGTCGCTGAAGACAAACACATATAAGTTTCATGTGAAACTCCAGATATCAAGGAGCGCCAGCACAAATTGACAAGATCATGGCAAAAAACACACACACATCCGGAATCACAAGAAATTGTAAACGCCGCCAATCATCAAGAACACGCACAAATGCAAGCTTCCCTAACCACTGGAGACACAGACATGACATTTAGAAATCACCAGAGAAACACAACCAAGTTTCATTACATTACAAGTCTGTCTCTCTTAGCGAATCAGTGTCAGGTGCCTTCTGGTTGTACTATCTACTCACCACCAAGGAGACGAACACACCTTCACGAAGCAATTACAGAGGCTAAACGCGCTTTACAACTGAAGGGAAAGATGGTAATTGTAATGACAACTTACCAGAAAACAAAAGATAATATTAAAGGCAACGATTTTATTAAGAAATTGGTTCAGTTCCGATTCTGTTTTTTATCTGCAGCTTTGCGAACATTGTGCTTTTTTCATGGCGTATAAATGCTCTGTTCTTCTTTAGTTATACGACTAGGCTATAGGGATGATATGAGATGTGTAGTTGGTAGTTCGTGAAATGACAAGGCCTGTACTTTTTTTATTCGATGATAATGACGGTGATTATTTGGAATCGACTAAGATTCAACGTCGGGTCGGGTAACAACCCATCTTTGAGAGGATCTTCACAGTAGGGACTATTGAGTCAATTCAGACATCCGGGGCTTGATGGCATGATATCGATGACAAATAAAAACATCACAGAAGCAGTTGACATTAATTCCACTCCAGGGCATACGTAATACAATGCTTTCTCTGTTTGAAGTGACGAGCGTTTCCATTCAGAATGTGTACACAGCCTTGGGTCTAAACATTTAATGAGGAGAAAAGGGGGATAATGGGGACACTGAAGGATCTAAGCAGAAGGAGAAGGAGAGAAGGAAATAGGAGAGGAGGAAGAGGAGAGGTGAGGTGAGGTAGAGTTGAGTAGAGGAGAGTTAGAGAAGTAAGAGGAGGAGGGCAGGATAGAAAAGAGGAGGGGAGAAGATGATAGGAGGAGAGGAGAGGAGACGAGAAGGAGGGGGAGAAGCGGAGAAAGAGTAAAAGAGCAGAGGGGATAGAGAGAAGAGAAGAGGTGTAGGGGAGAGGAGCAGGGGAGAGGGATGAGGAAGAGGAGCCAGGAGAAGAGGAGGAGAAGGGAGAGAGGAGTGGAAGCCGAGGAGGAGGAGAAGGAGAAGAAAAAGGAGAGGAGATGAGAGAAGGGGAGGAGGAGAGGAGGAAGATAATGATGAGAAGAAGGAAAAGGGGAGGAGACAAGAGGGAGTAGAAGGGTTAGAAGGAGGAAAATAATTAGAAGGAGAAAAAGGATTAGAAGTAGGAGGAATATGAGAAGAAGGAGGAGTAGGGGTGGAGGAGGAGGGCGCGGGAACGGGTGCTAAAATTTGTTGAAAATAAATTACGATCACTTCCCGAGAAGACTTAAAACATTAATATTTCTCCAGCTTTATCACTGAAAACATCATTCACTGGAATGCTAGATGTTAGAAATAATAATGTTTTGTGGGTCTGATGTATCTCAAATGACTGGGGCTGCTGCAGTATTGCTCGACATTAAGGGAAAGTTATCTCTTGGAAAAGTGAAGTTATCACTCTTGTCATACTGTTTTGTGGATAGTTTTTGCGTGTCTCTGAATCTTCATGGCATAGCTCTAAATATGAAACAGATGAGGCGGTTTAACTGGTCTCTATTATTTCAAGTTCAGGTTGTTAATTAAGTGGAAGGGAATTGGCTACTGAAATGTAACATGTCCTGGCAAATGTCTGTACGCGTTCCAGATGAACTGTTGAGCTGATGAGCTGATGAGCTGAAACGAGTCCGACCTGTAGACCTTTCTTGCACGAACGTTTTATGTGCTTGTTTATTGCACAGTGATCGAAGGAGACTAATAAACAGTGTTGAAGTAATTTGTTTGCAATAACACTTGACGTTGTTATCATGATGATATGTACGAAACATATAACTTTCTGTAATCATTTTGTGACAAGTTTGTTTCTACAAAGATACAAGCTAATTTGACTAATGGTTGGCTTATGCAAATTATTTCCTGCATCATCAACATGGATATGATGACAAGTCAGTGTAGCCTATACAGGGCTTCATAAGACGCACACCCGTGAAGATCCGGGGTAGAATAGGTCTTCAGCAACCCGTGCTTGCCGTAAAAGGCAACTATGCTTGTCGTAAGAGGCGACTAACGGGATCGGGTGGTCAGTCTCGCTGACTTGGTTGATGCGTGTCATCAATCCAAATTGTGTGGATCGATGCTCATGATATCAATCACAGGGTTGTCTGGTCCAGACTCGATTATTTCCAGACCGCCATCATTAAGCTGGAATATTGCTGAGTGCGGCGTTATACAAACAAACAAACAAACACACATGAGTGAGTGAGTACGGTTTTACGCCGCTTTTAGCAATATTCCAGCAATATCACGGCGGGGGACACCAGAAATGGGCTTCACACATTGTACCCATGTCGGGAATCGAACCCGGGTCTTCGACGTGACGAGCGAACGCTTTAACCACTAGGCTACCCGACCGCCCCAAACACACATGAGACACAGGAATCCTGCTTTTTTGAAGCAATCGTAACCCAATGAGTCATATTTGACGCAAAACATTTGCATCCATTAATACTTGTTCATACAAAACATTCCAACGTACTGTAAATATAAAATATCAACGTCAGATAATAACCAGTCTCTATTATCCACCGAAACAGATTCCATTGGGCGTAAAAAGCAAGCGGTGACAATCAATTGAATAGATCACTGAAAATCAGTGATGACGCCAGGTGTTCTCGAAAAGGGTAAACATTCTTACCCTACCGTTTGCACCCGCCATTCACACAATTTGCATAAAAAAGTGTTTCTTTGTTGCCTGACGCCGCACAGCGGTACTCTTGAGATGCGACGGAAGCCTGTCAACAAACCAGACAATCAACTGAGGGACCAGAAAATACAAAAACACGACAGCGCATTAACTGATTTTTAAAAAAAATCAATTTCGTGTGATGTGCAGAGGTACTACAGCTGATTATAAGGAAAAAAATGCGTTTAAGAAATATGTTCGTTTTTCAACATAGTGGAGACAGTTTTAATGGCGCGGAAAATTGTTTATTGTTTATAAACAAATTGTTCATACAGCGTGATTTAATAATAAAAGAGATTTTTAAAAACCTTGAACTCATCCATGACTCTATATTGTACTCATGACGCTCAACAAAATATGCAGCGAGTCATGATGACTCTCATTTGAAAGGCTAATTGAAACCCCCATGTTGGATCTTTGTGGTCAGTTAATGTCAGATTTAATTTACATCTTGATTGTCGGGAAAAGAAAACGATTAACTGCCTCACTGTATCATGACGTCCACAATCCTATTCCGTATGGGCCCACAATCATGATTCAGAGATAACCCCTTCTCACTACCCCGAGTTTTGTTTGTTTGTTTGTTGTTTAACGCCACACTCAGCAATATTCCAGCTATATGACGACGGTCTGTAAATAATCGAGTCTGGATCAGACAATCCAGTAACTGACATCATGAGCATCGATCCACGCCATTGGGATACGATGACATGCATCAACCAAGTCAGCGAGCCTGACCACCCAATCAAATTAGTCGTCTCTTACGACAAGCATACTCGTCTTTTACGGCAAGCATGCGTCGCTGAAGACCTATTCTAACCAGGATCTTCACGGGTTTACTACCTCTGTTAGTCATCCCAATAGGCGTGCCACAGTTTAACCACCGGGGTCGGGAGTGATGTAGTTGCCCTCTGCTTGAACAAAATGTGATTTTAAGTGTCACCGGGTGCTAGTTAGTATATTCTATTAGATAAACGCTCCGTTTACCCATAGTTGTGAAGTTTATAACTCTGAATCAGACTGCACAACTCTCGAATTTATTGGCCTATTTCTATCTCAAGTCTCAAAAATCCGTCTCTGTTAACGTATAATGTACAAAGTATCTTGATGTTCCTGGATAATAATAGGGCATTGCATGCATATTGTACAATTTTGTGTAATGGGCCGGATGCCTACTGAGTAAATAATGTTTTTATTCTATTCCGTCGAATACATTTCAGCAAACTACGGTTATAACGAACACGCTTATAACGAACTGATGGATATAACGAACTAACTTTTTAGTCCCGACTATTTGCCGTAGTTATGCTGTATATATGCTTATAACGAACTACGGTTATAACGAACTAAAAATAGTAGTCCCTTTAAGTGGTTTACTGTACTTTATATGTTTTCAATAATAAAGGGAATCACTACTGCATGTACGGTTCGTCTCGGTAATTAGCCATTGAATACAATATTGGGATGTGATTTTTACAGTTCCGTTATTCTTGTTTCCCACTGAGGGAGCTCTTGGACGCTTCGTAACAGCAGTGTGTAGGGTGTAGGTGGAGTGTAACGGATGTCCCACAGTCAGATGTGCCAGGTTGACCTTTATGTGATAATGTCATCCTGTCTGAACGCTGATCCTATAGGAGAGACCAGGGATTGACCAAGTGTTCCGTTTGTAGTACAGACGTGTTTACAAGCACGGTTTTACTTGATAATCAGAATAAACATGCTATCGTATAAGAAGAAATCAAATATGGATGTAAATGCTGTTCTTTGTAAGGAGTGAGTGAGTGAGTTTGGTTCTACGCCGCTTATCACGACGGGGACACCAGAAGTGGGCTTCACACATTTTACCCATGTCGGGATTCAAACCCGGGTCTTCGAGCGCGAACGCTTTAACCACTAGGCTACCCGACCGCGCCTTCTCTGTAAGGAGCAATGGTGACAGATATTGCGTACGTCCATCCGTCCAGCATCCCTCTATGTGCTACATAGTAGTTTCTATTTCCTCAAGTGACCCGTGAAGATACGGGGTAGAATAGGTCTTCAGCAACCTATTCTTGCCGTAAAAGGCGACTATGCTTGTCGTAGGAGGCGACTAACGAGATCGGGTGGTCAGGCTCGCTGACTTGGTTGAAGCGTGTCATCGATCCCAATTGTGTGGATCGATGCTCATGATATTAATCACTGGATTGTCTGGTCCAGACTGGATTATTTATAGACCGCTGTCATATAGCTGGAATATTGCTGAGTGCGGCGTTAAACAACCAACCAACCAACCAACCAACTATATCCTCAAGTACACGATAAGCCTTCAGGTTACTATGCTCTGAACTAAGACGTTGTCTCCTAATACCTGTTATGTACACCTTAAATCCACATACCCTCCAGTTACCCTACCAGGAACCGCGATGCCTTCTAGAAACTGTTTCTAGTAAATGATGTCTTCCAGTAAATAAAAAACGACAAAACCCTTTACATATTCAAAAGAAAAATAGTCGAGTATACGATTCCGACTATGTCATGAGCATGTGTTTGTGAATCACTATCAAATTGTGATGACACCAAGTGTTCGCGAAATGGTGACCGTTTCCTACCCCACCGATGTCACCCGTCACAAATACATGCGAAGGCAAGTCAATTGTTAACTTGAAAAACACGGGAACATATGATTAAGTGAAAATAGGGAATTGCATCGGACACCATTCTTGCCAATGATGTGTCAAATTTGAAAATGTCCTCCACATTTCTACCATAAAATTAACTTGGAAGCTTTACTGAGGTCTTGAATGTTGTAACCCTGATCAAACGACATTCTGAGCAAGATTTGTTTGACGCTCTTTTGGGAGAAAAAACATGCTCGATTGTTCCACAAAAGTTGCAGGAATATAATGGGTAAGTTAACTATGGGAAAGGTTTTTTTTGGTGTCTAGGAATCTGTATGCACAGATCTAAGTATGAAACAGATGAGGTGGTTTAACTGGCCTCTATTATTTCAAGCTCATGTTGGTAATTCAGCGGAGGGGAATTGGCTATTGAAATGAAACATGTTCTGGCAAATGTCTGTACACGTTCTTGATGAGCTGACGAGCCATAACGGTTCCGACCTGAAGACCTTCACTCGGAATCTTTATGCATAGTTCTAAATAGGAAACAGATGAGTCGGTCTCACTGGTCTCCTTTATTTCTAGTTCAGGGCCCTCTTGCACAAAGCAATCTTAGCGCTAAGATGATCGTAACTCCCATACTTTAACATAGGCTTACAATAGTCTTAGCGCTAAGATCGCTTTGTGCAAGTGGGCCCAGGTAAGTAATTCGGTGGCAGAGAATTGGCATTCTGGACTATATCATTGTATGATTGTAACAGCCAGTGGTACTGGACATGAAGGAGTAAATGTTTGACAAATGTCCCTGTCCTTCTTGTTAATTTAGTTCTGAATGTAGCCTCTTAAACTATGGAAAATCATAAAGATCCTTCAACCCGCAGCAGGCCCCCATTCTAAGTCTTTATCTCCTTTTAATGATCGGAAGCTCTGCTGCTGGAACTGCCATGCATTCCAGTGACAGATATATCTCACGCTCACAAAAACAAAAAGACCCGTCTTCCCAATTCCCAACAGGTCCATTTCAACCCTCTAGCCGTCCTTATCCGCAAAACATACATGTACGTCTGTTCGCATGCAAGAGACCAGACAACCCTGCTCGCTTCCTCTGCCATGACCCCCCACCCCACTCCATCACCACCACCCCCAGCAGGTGAGGATGTGACGACTGGTGATTAGACTGTCATCAGTATCAGCATCTGCCGGACCTAATGGCAGGCCATCACGATGGAACCAGGCCATAATTTCCCTCCCCTATACCAGCAATCTATTTCAAGGAACACTCAAATGTATTCCGTTCCCTAAGTAGTTAATGACCCCTGGTTTCACCCGCCCTATTAGCATCCAGCAGGGTAGTTACCACTGAGTAATAGGCTGACCAAGTGCGCTGTTTCCCAGTGCTTAATTTCCACCCTCGATAAAATGATGGTAAAGTAAAGGCTCCACTCATCTCTCAATCAATACATCTGTGGCGACAAATACCATCACTCTGTACTGATGGTGGGAAGGTTGTGACCGGCCTTGACCCGACGGCTCAGAGAGACAGAGCCATTCACCTGGATGAGTTTAGGCCTGAAGAAGACGTCCAAGGAAGACAATACGCGGGGCAGTTGACAATCCTCAACACGTTTCCTTCAAACCATTAAAAACATTCAGGTCTGAAAATTATATTATAAAAATGACTCTAGAAGTTGAGTTTTATGTGGGTGGGGATATTGTATTTGAAAGTACGTTGGAAGTTACTGAAGCGGAGTTAATTGAGGAAAATGTTCTAAAATTTAAGTAAACAATAAAAGCGAAAGCTTGCAGTAGATCAGTGAAACGATTAAGTTAATGTTTACTACTGGACATCTGGACAGGAATTTGTGATATTCAGGTGATACTAAATGTGACTGATTGCTTGGAAATTTCATCCGAATAGTATTTAATATTGACATAAATTTCGACCATTCCCAGCTTGAGCGGGCACGGGTGGCCCAGTCGTCTAAGGCGCCGCGATTCGCTGTGCAGAGCTGCGTCCCTTAGGCACGCCAGAAACCTATGATTGTGGGTTCGAATCCCGGTTCGCCCCGATTATGTTTCTAGGTTTGTCAGCACCATACCCGTGCTCGTCGGTTTCACCGAAGTGATAAACGTCTGAGACCTGCATCACTTTGAGCTTTCCTCCCACATTAAGCTGACACGCCGTGATATAACTGGAATACTGTTAAAAGCGGCGTTAAACCCTACTCACTCACTCACTCATTCCCAGTTTCATCACGCGTTTACAACAAACAAGGACATACACTGTTGTCATTAGTTTTACAACAGTGTGGAATACATCGTACCTCTATAAAATGTTGAGCTGTAACAATGAAAATACGGTTTATACCATGTCTGTAAAGTAAACGGATACACTCGGAAGCTGTGCCTCGAGTTGACCTTTAGGTGGGGATAATGCCATCCCCTTTGAACGCTGTCAGATACACGGGGAGAGAGATGGGGGGTGTAGTAAACCCGTGTTAACAGCATTGCTTTCCCTCAATAATCAACATAAACATGGATGTAGTGTAAGAGCTATTCCAACTTAGAATGTAAGAAATGCTTGTAAAGAATCCCTGACTGACTACCAGATGTTCAAATTCCCGCTTCTCGGAGGGTTGCTTCCACAGCTACCTCTACAGCATGGGCCAGCTCCCAGTACCTGCTGTGCTGTATAGTAACTACTAGGCGCTCAAGTATTGGCTGTGCTATTTAGTAACTATACTAGGCGCTGAAGTATTTGCTATGCTATATAGCAACTGCTATGCTCTAATGCAATCACTTTTCTTTTTAGTAAGCACTATGCTCACAAATAATTGGGATACTATAAAGTAACTGATATGCTCTCAAGTATTTATTATCCTATATAGCAGCAACGGATCCGCTCGCAAGTAATTGTAATGCTATATAGTAACGCATATGCCCTAAGGTACTTGCTTTGCCTCTAGCAACCGCTTTGCTATATAAAAACTTCTATGCTGTCAAGTAATTGCTATGCTTGCCAGTAATGCTGTGCTCTCAAGTAATTACTATGACAAAGTAACCTGTATGCTCTCAAGTAATTGATATGGTATATAGTAACTGCTATGCTGTACTCAAGTAATTGATATGGTATATAGTAACTGCGATGCTGTCAAGTAATTGCTATGCTTGCCAGTATTGCTGTACTCTCAAGTAATTACTATGACATAGTAACCTATATGCTCTCAAGTAATTGATATGGTATATAGTAACTTCTATGCTTTCAAGTAATTGCTGTGGACTATAGTAACTGCTATACCCTCGAATAGTTGCTATGTCATATAGTAACGGTTTTCCTCTCAAGTAAAATCTGTGATATATAGTATCTGTTATATGACAAGTAATTGTTATGCTATAGAATATTTGCAACGCTTTGTAGTAAAAATGCTCACAAGTAATTGTTTTCCTCCCCACTAAATGCTATGTTCTCAAGTAACTGCTATGCTGTCTAGGGATGAAAGGGAGAGTCTGAATATATATTACGAAAGATACACTGGTTGAAACCGTTTGGTAATGATTGCTAAATAATTGTATTTATTTATTTTATTGTAAATAATCAAGGCTGGACCAGACAATCCAGTGATTGATATTAAGAGCATCGACCTAAGTAATTGGGATATGATGTCAAGCCTGACCACCCGATCCCTTTGGTCGCCTCTTACGAAAAGCGTAGTCGCCTCTTAAGACAATTGGTTGCTGAAGACCAATTCGAACCCGGATTTTCAAGGATTGCTGAATTCGAAAGAAACTACTATACCCCATCACTCATGAATTCCGCTTTCGCGTATATTTCATCATTATGCAATAGAATGAACAAACGCCAACAGTGAAATGTAGATAGAAAGGGAACGCCGATTCGAAACCTGTAAATATTTCAAATTTGAAACCTCAAATTTCGTATGAACATTTAGAGGTATCAAATCTACGTTGCAATCCTAATTGAAAACCCAGAATGTTTATGTCGTAATTGCTACATTAACGACATGTACAAGTTACGGCAAGTTCTAGACACCACTGCCGTGACAATCTTCCTATTCGGATTTTGACATAATGAACTGAATTTTCTTTTCAAAGGCTTCGAGTCGAACAATTACATAGCCACTGCAATTAAGTGTAATACATTGTGCATATATACCGGCTAGTTTTACACATGACCATGTGTTTGCACCGTGAGCCGAGCTTATCTGATAGTCGCTGCGGGAACTGTGAACCTGTATGCCTACTGTCCGACTTCTCCAATCTCGCATCAAAGTCAACATTATTGAAACAAACGAGAAGGATAAAACGAAACCGGTGAGCCATCTTCTCTTAAGTCTGTCTATTGATCTTTTCATCAGGATATTAAAACGAGAAGAAAACCTGTCAGTCCGGCGTTCATCGTCGGCATACCATCGTCTGAGAGTGGGTACTGGACACGCCACTCCAACTCACAAGAAAGGAGCTCCGTGGTATTGTACATACTGTCATATAACATGGGCGGCAGTCAACAGCTCGCGGAGAACGTCGTTGATGTTTTTTCCTCAGCCGCCGTGATAAAGTAGGGGGGTTTTGTTTCTGTAATGGAATTCGTTCGCTCTGAGCTATGTCATTACTCAACGTTTTCGATATAAGATGCTTCTTCAATTACTGAATTCAATCTATCAACGCTACTTGAGAAAATGTTCTTGTGCTGATGGAATCACCGGTCCTATAAAACGCCATTTGGAAGCCGTTCACGAACACCAAGCAATAAGTTAGTCTAACGCTCTTTGTTCGTTCTTTATGAAAACATTTGTTAAAGCGGACCTTTCTCTTTAAGGTAACAGTTCACCTTATGGTTATTCTCTCTACAGTGAGGAGTGGGTGTATTGCGTTATACATAGCGATATCACGTACTTTATAGAATTGTAAGGAAATGTTGACTTAAAGATGTCACAAATCTGATCACTTATTTCTTGAAGGATAGTAATCAGATACTATTTTAATGACCGCCATTTTGTATCACGCATAAAATGTTCCTAAAACCTACATTTACCTTAATGGGAAAAACGTGATCTGTACATTAAAGGTAATAAGTTTCCTTGGGAATTCGACCACGAATTAAGATGGTACTTACTGAACGCTCGCTTAAGGTAGAAGCACTCTAATCGACCGTGAGTACCTCAGCGTCTCGAATTCCATACATATGATGCAATCAAGTTCAAAGCACAAATCGTGCTTAGGTACACTGTACGATCACGTTTCCCTTCTCAAATACAAGCATGTATAGTTTACAACATTAATTGCCTCCCGAGCCGAACATCAAACAACAGCATCACTCAATGGAAACAGAATACAATACGAACACAAAGCACCTACCTATAGCTACATTCCCCTGACCGACCGTGAACGATGTCGCCCCCTTCACTGTCGTCGTTCAGTGTCGCCTCTCCCGTTCCTCCCGTCAGCTGACTATAACTAACTCCCTCATCCCCAAACCACCACGCGGATGTCAGCTACACGTAATTACAGCAGCCGCATCTGAGAGCACCCTGCTGCTACCGCGTCAGAGTATAGTGTAGTTGCTCCGCCTTGAGGACTAGCTGCAGCAGCGAGGGCGAGACACCAAGCATACCTGTGCGATCAGAGCGCTGGTGATGAGATTTGAGCGTGTAGCTGGTGGACATGAACTACCAGAGTTGAGCCTGATTTCCCTCCAATGTGAGGATTGTGGCGTGGACAAATAAGTTAAGATTGGGAAGTCAGTCGGATGGGTCTCTTATGTCCACTCGGGATATATTATTCATGGGCCCAAGATGTGGTGTCTAGAGGGACGCCGTGGCGTCTCTATTGGAAACTGATGCCATCAAGTTGATCGTGTTATTTCTGTGAGTTATTCATCTCGAGCTGTAGCAACGCACACAATTAGGTATTGTGTTGAAGTAACCTACACAATCAGGTATTGTATTAAAGGAACTTACATTACCATATATTGTGTTAAAATAACTTGCACAATCTGGTATTGTGTTAAATGAACTTACACAAGCTGGTATTGTGTTAAAGGAACGTACACAATCTAGTATTGTGTTACAATATCTTGCATAATCAGGTATTGTGTTAGAGGAACTTACACAGTCTGGCATTGTGTTAAATGAACTTACACAATCTGGTATTGTGTTAAAATAGCTTGCACAAGCTGGTATTGTGTTTAAAATAAGTTGCACAACCTGGCATTGGGTTAAAGGAACTTACACAATCAGGTATTGTGTTAAAATGTATTACTCAATCTGGCATTGTGTTAAAGGAACTTACACAACTGGTATTGTGTTTTAAGTGTGGGCACGAGCATGCGTGTGTGCGTGCGTGTGTCTGTGTTTGTATGTTGTTAACTCCGCACTCAGCAATATTCAAGGTATACGATGAAGGCTTAAAAATAAACAAATTTAAACCAGACAACTCAGTGATTGATATTGTGAGCAGCTATGCACCACCCAAACTATTTGGTCGCCTCCTATCAGCATAGGGCATTGGGTTGAAGTAACTCACACAGCCTGTTACACCATCGTACAACCTGAGATTTGACAAATTCACACACTTTTTCATGGTTTTATTGCAATTCAAACAATCAAATTTCACAGCTGTAAATGTATACCCGAATATCGGATACCTTACTTGGTAACGTGCGAAACTATCCATGGGCCCGGAAAACTATCTGAGATATCTGGTAAAATATGTATTAGCATAAAATTTTGTAATACACTTTGCAACCTATTCATGAATACGGGATGATATCTGAGACACCTGGGAACTATTCAAGAAATAGGAAGCCAAAATGCATGATTACAAGAAGCTATTCATGAATCCGGGATGACATCTGAGACACCTGGGGACCTATGGATCTGAGAAGAACTGTCTGAGACACCTGGAAATTAGTCATAGATCTGAGAAGAACTGTCTCAGACACCATGGAGACTAGTCATGGATATGAGAAGAACTGTCTGAGACACTTGGAAAACTACTCATGGATCTGAGAAGAACTGTCTGAGACACCTCGGAAACTAGTCATGGATCTGGGAAGAACTGTCTGAGACACCTGGGAAACTAGTCATGGATCTGAGAAGAACTGTCTGAGACACCATGGAGACTAGTCATGGATCTGAGAAGAACTGTCTGAGACACCATGGAAACTAGTCATAGATCTGAGAAGAACTGTCTGAGACACCATGGAGACTAGTCATGGATCTGAGAAGAACTGTCTGAGACACTTGGAAATCTACTCATGGATCGGGGAAGAACTGTCTGAGACCCCATGCAGACTAGTCATGGATCTTAGAAGAACTGTCTAAGACACTTGGAAATCTACTCATGGATCTAGGAAGAACTGTCTGAGACACCATGGAGACTAGTCATGGATCTGAGAAGAACTGTCTGAGACACCATGGAGACTAGTCATGGATCTGAAAAGAACTGTCTGAGACACCATGGAGACTAGTCATGGATCTGAGAAGAACTGTCTGAGACACCATGGAGACTAGTCATGGATCTGAGATGAACTGTCTGAGACACCATGGAGACTAGTCATGGATCTGAGAAGAACTGTCTGAGACATCTGGGAAACTAGTCATGGATCTGAGAAGAGCTGTCTGAGACACCATGGAGACAAGTCATGGATCTGAGAAGAACTGTCTGAGACACCATGGAGACTAGTCATGGATCTTGGAAGAACTGTCTAAGACACCTGGAAATCTACTCATGGATCTGAGAAGAACTGTCTGAGACACCAGGGAAACAAGTCATGGATCTGAGAATAACTGCCTGAGACACCATGGAGACTAGGCATGAAACTGGGTTGCAATAGAAGAAACGTGGAGAAAAATTAGTCATGAAAAAAAGGCAATTGTTTAAAACACCTAGAAAACCAGTCATGGATCTGAAAGTTTGTCTGAGACACAATAGAAATCTCTTTTACAACACTACGCATCCATTGGAAAATTAATAAAAATATATTTATCCAATGTAAAGTGCGTAGCTATTTATGAAACATAATAATTATGTTAACTCAAGAGAATCAAGATATCTATTCACGACAACTCTCTGTGAAGCTCCATACTCAAGTTATAAATATTTTGACAATCTAAACAACTATTTATGAATCTAGACAACTGAGAATATAGACTACATCAATGAACTATTAATGGCTATAGACAGGTACCCAGGGCATTTCAATCCAGAGACACACATATTAACTCCCCTAGAGCTGTGCAGAGTAAGCATAGAACTCGAAAGGTTAGTAATGTTTTTTATCAGCCATCGAAATGTCATTATTTTTTTTGCGCAATGATCATACAGCCAGCCACCATCTGTTCAAACAAGCGCATATTAATACAAATTTAACCCAATCAATTATAAATAGTTTGCTAATATTAAAGATAACGGTTGAAAAAGAAAACCAACAAGACTATGCAAATTGGCTGCAGCATACAAGTTTGAGAGATGGTCGCTCCGAATCTAGCCTGTCCTGTTTGTCTATCAGAGAAACCAGATCCTCGTGCGATCCATGTTTTATTCTGTTTCAATCAAAGTTGTAAACATAGTGGTGTCAACAGTCTACAGATCTGAGATTGATTCGGTTGTTATCCCTGGGGATCGCTATCCTCCTGTAAACAGCTGTATGTCCGGCGTAGGAATACCACAGTATTGGACAACGGGCAGATCAATAGATCGATAAGTCTTATTTATAAATGTCTCTCATTAACCCTGAGTTAACACTGATGGAACGAGGATAGCTGTACCAATCAGAATATTGCTAGAGACAGGCAGGTTTGAGTGCCCACAGCAGATGAACTGATGACAGAGTAGGCTAGTTTGGACGTCTCGGATGCTTACAAATATGACATAAGTCAGGCGGGTTAACCATTCAGTGTCTCTGATAAGGTCACAGGCGAGTTGGAGTGCCCACAGCAGATGTAAAGATGACAAAGATAGGCAGCGTGGGACGCAAAGGAGACATATAGCTGAAAGTATGGCACATGCGTTAGGCAATTTAAACACTCGGCGTGTCTGATGGAGTTGTTGAAGCGCCTGTACATCAGATATGGAACTTGAGAAGTGGTTGTTTGTTGAATATATTCGTGACACATGTAAAACATGAATTATTACCCCATAATGCTGCATGGACATACGTAGTGAGTTATAAACATTAATAAACACTCTCGTTTACTGAAGCAAAGTGTGCTCACTTTATATCAGAACCATTAACGGTGCAGAGTCAGATTTCAATTTATTTTCTCTGATAAAATGTTAAATAAAAACATTCAGTTCTTTTTTTTTCCACGACCGTAAAATATATTTAAATACATGCTAAACACGCTCGGCCTCATTCATTGGATTATTACGTCATCATTTTGTGCCATCACAGATTTACGTAATCATTCACATCGATATCGGGGGCTTTTGGGTAGCCTAGTGGTTAAAGCGTTCGCTCTTCACGAAGAAGGCCCGGGTTCGATTCCCGACATGGGTACAATGTGAGAAGACCATTTCTGGCATCCCCGTCGTGATATTGCTGGAATATTGCTAAAAACGCCATAAAACCATACTTACTCACTCACATCGATATAAAAAACAACAATTCTCACAAAGACTGGTTCCTGGATGTTTTAGCGTGTGTCAGCTTCATGATAGATAGAGACAGATTATATCCACGACGTAATTCAATGGATATATGTTTAGCCGACATACCGCTTAATAGTATTTCCATTTTTTCTGAACTCATACTCCAAATGTCTTCCCACTGAGCAGGTGACAGAGCCCTATTGGGCATTGTTTTCCAATATCACATTAAACTTGGATGATGATTTTTAGAACGACGTAGACATTATATATGTTCCTTAATACTTATAACAACAGGTTTATTATTAAGCTCTAACTCTCCCCTGAGATCTTTCAGGCAAACCACGCTGATGTGTCCACGGGGGCACTGGACACTCGTTACGATATGAAACTATCAAATGAATCTTATCGATGGAATGATATGTCCATATCATCAAGAAAACACATTTACTTGAATTAGTTTCTGCAGCCCAAAACATCGTGCACCACTCCTCGACCGCGATCATAAAGTCCGATACGCATTAGATAGGGTCGTTTGAAATACTGATCGAGTGATAAACATTAGTATTAATTCAAGACACGTTTTACCACTTGCCGCTGATTGATAAAGCTGGGATATTAAACGATGGGAACTGGTTATACGTGAGATCTGGTGCTATTGGTACAGGGATATTCAGATTGGGTTTTACATACACGCCCGCGCAAAACCGCTGAAATGCGTGCATGCAGACATACACGCACCTATGTAGACACTGTGGTTGCAAATTCACTTGAGGTAAGATTGAATTGGTGCTATCTGGAGTGCTAGGAAAGTTTTAGGTGGATGTGTTCTGTTTATGTGTTGTGGTGATGTGTGTCAATTCATGAAGGATATCCTCAACATGAACATGAAACGCTCTTCCACGACTGGAACAAGCTATCCATGACGGGAGAAAACTAACCATGATGGGAACAAGCTATCCATGACGGGAGCAAACTAACCATGACGGGAACAAGCTATCCATGACGGGAGCAAACTAACCATGACGGGAACAAAGTATAAAGAACGGGAGCAAACTATCCATGACGGGAACAAGCTATCCATGACGGGAGCAAACTAACCATGACGGGAACAAGGTATCCATGACGGGAGCAAACTAACCATGACGGGAACAAGCTATCCATGACGGGAGCAAACTAACCATGACGGGAACAAGCTATCCATGACGGGAGCAAACTAACCATGACGGGAACAAGCTATCCATGTCGGGAGCAAACTAACCATGACGGGAACAAACTATCCATGACGGGAGCAAACTAACCATGACGGGAACAAAGTATAAAGAACGGGAGCAAACTATCCATGACGGGAACAAGCTATCCATGACGGAAGCAAACTATCCATGACGGGAGCAAACTATCCATGACGGGAGCAAACTATCCATGAAGGGAGCAAACTATCCACGACTGGAACAAAGTATAAAGAACGGGAGCAAACTTACCTCGACGGGAGCAAACTATTCACAACGGGAGCAGACTAACCACGATGGGAGCAAACTATCCATGAAGGGAGCAAACTATTCATGACGGGAGCAAACTAACCATGACGGGAACAAAGTATAAAGAACGGGAGCAAACTTACCTCGACGGGAGCAAAATTCCACAACGGGAACAGACTAACCACGACGGGAACAAACTAACCACGACGGGAGCAAACTATCCACAACGGGAACAAACTAACCATGACGGGAACAAACTAACCACGACGGGAGCAAACTATCCACAACGGGAACAAACTAACCATGACGGGAACAAACCAACCATGACGGGAACAAACCAACCATGACGGGAACAAACTAACCACGACGGGAGCAAACTATCCACAACGGGAACAGACTAACCACGATGGGAACAAACTAACCATGACGGGAACAAACTAACCATGACGGGAACAAACTAACCATGACGGGAACAAACTAACCACGACGGGAACAAACTATCCACAATGGGAGCAAACTATCCACAACGGAAACAAAGTATCCAGAACGGGAACAGACTAACCACAACGGGAACAAACTATCCACGACGGGAACAAACTAACATCGACGGGAGCAAACTAGCTACGACGGGAACAAACTAACCACGACGGAAGCAAACTAACTACGACGGGAAAAACCAACCAGGACGGGAACAAACTATCCATGACGGGAACAAACTAACCAGGACGGGAACAAACTAACCACGACGGGAGCAAACTATCCACAACGGGAGCAGACTAACCACGATGGGAACAAACTAACCATGACGGGAACAAACTAACCATGACGGGAACAAACTAACCACGACGAGAACAAACTATCCACAACGGGAGCAAACTATCCACAACGGAAACAAAGTATCCAGAACGGGAACAGACTAACCACAACGGGAACAAACTATCCACGACGGGAACAAACTAACATCGACGGGAGCAAACTAGCTACGACGGGAACAAACTAACCACGACGGAAGCAAACTAACTACGACGGGAAAAACCAACCAGGACGGGAACAAACTATCCATGACGGGAACAAACTAACCAGGACGGGAACAAACTAACCATGACGGGAACAAACTAACCACGACGGGAGCAAACTAACTACGACGGGAAAAAACTAACCACGACGGGAGCAAACTAACTACGACGGGAAAAAACTAACCAGGACGGGAACAAACTAACCAGGACGGGAACAAACTATCCATGACGGGAACAAACTAACCAGGACG
This sequence comes from Haliotis cracherodii, assembly GCF_022045235.1. Taxonomy (NCBI): domain Eukaryota; kingdom Metazoa; phylum Mollusca; class Gastropoda; order Lepetellida; family Haliotidae; genus Haliotis; species Haliotis cracherodii. Next base: position 36,648,609 of record NW_027266343.1, read on the forward strand.
GGAGCAAACTAACTACGACGGGAAAAAACTAACCACGACGGGAGCAAACTAACTACGACGGGAAAAAACTAACCAGGACGGGAACAAACTAACCATGACGGGAACAAACTAACCAGGACGGGAACAAACTAACCATGACGGGAACAAACTAACCACGACGGGAGCAAACTAACTACGACGGGAAAAAACTAACCACGACGGGAACAAACTAACCACGACGGGAACAAACTAACTACGACGGGAACAAACTAACCACGACGGGAACAAACTATCCACGCCATCACATTATCATTGTATCACTATGTTTAGATAAAAACGACATGTGTTGTTACTTTGATGTGGACGTTAAGCTGATCTACTACTCGTTCTGAATCACAGGAATTTGACAGATTTCATAATAATGGTTTATGTTTCAGTTTCAAATATCAAGAGAAACCAGTTCCTGTATATTCGATGTAATGACGTAAACTACTACTTGTTGACGTTCCATTAGAATCCCTCAACAGTGAGTAAGTGAGTGAGTGAGTGGGTGGGTGAGTGAGTGGGTATTGAGTGAGTGAGTGTGTGAGTTTTGGACGAGTGAGTGCGTGCGTGAGTGAGTGAGTGAGTGCGTGAGTGAGTGCGTGCGTGCGTGCGTGCGCAGCTTGCGTGCGTGCGTGCGTGAGTGAGTGAGTGAGTGAGTGAGTGAGTGAGTGTTTTTTCAGTATTTCGGCCATATCACAGCAGTTGGCACCAAGAATGGGCTACACACATTACCAAAATATCCTTTTTGAGGAACTTGCGTTTCACATATGTTTTAATATATCAGAGTGTTCAAATATGTCGTCTTCATATCCACGATATCATTATCCAGCTATACTGATCCCGGCATCCTGATGACGACAAATAATAACTATGTCAAGAATGATGAGGAGCCAATTACGACAGGCCGATGATCATGTAGACACAGAACAAGCGCGGCATTACAGCCCCTGATATAACATGTAGAGGTTGGCTCGGGTCTATAATGAAGTTCCTTACAACCTCGTAATAAAGTATTTGAGTTCATGAACGCGTAAAGCGCGATAATGCCAAGGAAGTGAAATTGAATTACACACTCAAGCGCTGTCACAAAGACTGAAGCTTACATCTTTAGGAAGAGGCTGGGCTGGAGTTATAGGCCAATTCAATTGAAGTCGTTAGTAAAACGCATCAGTCTGATGGACTTGTTTCAGATTTGTGAACTGTCCCTCAGCAGTGAGAAGCTCAGAAGTGTTCACCAGCATGTAATAGACGTCTATCAGTCAGTGTCATTACCGGGACCGCGACAGGATACACAGATCGATAGCTCAAGCAGGGAGTGATGGAGAAACTACTTACCCTTGAGTCGGAGCCTGGCAGGACAGTACGGGACTGTCACACACAGCGTTACCAGAACCCCCTTCTCTCACGTCGCGTCACAGGGGAGCAGCCTGCCTCTGATTTGGCCCATGCAAACGTCAGTCACTGCGTTAACCCCATCACCGCTCACTCACGTCTTCATCCGCTGTTAAAGGTTCACTGATAATGTTAACCCATTAATGTTATTGATAGTGATGGGGTTATTGCCGCGTTAGAGTACACGTTAAGTGCTAACGACTAAGATCTTAATATTGGAAGCAGTCCGTTACAGTCTGTGTATTTTAATTTCAACCGCCATTAAATTTGAATGGGTTGTGGAGGTTGGTGTATAAATGCTGAACATGCAACTGGAGGTAATTTTGGACGCAGAGTAAACACACAGTTAACATAAGTCGGGGAATTTGTCCCCTGTGAATGAGGTGAGGTGAAATGAGGTTTAACGTCGCGTCCAAGATTATTGCACTTATATAGCGACGTGTGTGGCTGCTTGTACTAGTCCGGACTGATGCCGATTTATAGTGCTAGCACACTGAGATACCATGCCGCAGTTTAACAGGAATACCCCACTCAGATACATTATACTGACTCCGAGCCAACCAGTAGCCCCTTAATGCCGAGCGCCAGACAGGGTAACAACAAGTACCATCTTTTAACGTCTTTTGGTATGACGCGGCTGGGGATCGAACCCCGGACTTTCCGCTCTCCGTGTGGACGCTCTACCATTAGACCACGGAGGCGGTCCCCTGTGAATGAGTAAGAAATGATTACACGCAGCAAACCGTTGGTCGGCAGTTTATTACTTTGTTTCAGAAACCCAGACCCCTAATTTGGCATCACTATATCGGGTTATAATTGAAACATAAAAAACAGCATTTTTTGTTGACATTGCCTGTTAAATTATATCTTTAACAAAATGTATATCGCTGTGGGAAGGGAAATACAGACACCTAGCCTGGTTATTAAAGATGTGCGCCAATCCGGTTATTTGAATTATCCATCACTTTATACATTTCAATCAACAAACCATCGGGGATCCCTTTCAAACGAAATGCTTAAACTGTACAATTTATATCGACCACCGATCCCCGGCTTCAACAAGAATCCACGGACCACCTGATAAAAAATGCTTGATAATGAATGGTCGGCATGATTACATTTGAATATGAAGATAACCGCTTGCACCAGACTGATAGTTTCACTGTTGCTCAGCTTGTTATAGATCTATGCGCTGCAAGAACATGAGTGTCGGTTCTGTAGCCCAGAGGTGAAAGTGCTCGCTCGTCACGCAGAGGACCTGGGTTCTGAGTCCTCGCCATTTGAAATGGAATTATGAAATATCGTGATTATTTCTTTACGAAGATAGCTGTATGTGTGTATAGTACTTACAAATACATAACCTGTTCCGGCGATAAGGAATACTACTTGCAGTAATGACACAAATTGCGTAGTGCGCTTTTCAAGAAATATCCTTTTTGTTAGCGATGAACAGCATCATTTAGTCTTGATCACGTGGTTACAATCCGTGTTAGAGTCGGCAGTTAGGAGATTTCGAGCGGCAGTATTTACAGTGTGTGCATCTCGAACTAGGTCAATAGCGCTTTAAGTACAAGTTTAATTGTACATGTTGTTTTTCTTTCTCTTTCTTTCTTTGTTGTTTAACGCCGCACTCAGCAATAGTCAATCTTTATTACGACGGTCTGTAAATAATCGAATCTGGACCAGTCAATCCAGTGATTGACACCGTGTGCATCGACCCACGCAATTGGAATACGATGACATGCATCAACCAAGTTAGCGAGTCTGACCACCCGATCCCGTTAGTCGCCTCTTACGACAAACATAGTCGCCGTTTACGGCAAGAATGGGTTGCTGGATACCTTTTTCTAACCCTGATCTTCACGGGTCTAAAACATCTGCATATGCTGTGATCACTTACCGTGGATGTTGTCAATATTGGCACTGTATGTGCGCGGTGTTAGAAATGAATGTATTGAAAAGAAACCTAAAAGAACTAATCTATTGCTGCTTAGTTGATATCAACACAAGTTACAGCTATCAAACCCCGCTGAATGAACTCCAACACCAAGAAGATAAATACTATAGAGAGAAGAGTGAAGAGTGTCCTTGGAAATACGTTTGTGGTAGCAGAATTTAATAGATGAATTTTGCGTTGATTAAAAAGTTGTGCACTCAATAATTGTTGTAGCTTAATGCTTACTGTTAACGCCGCTCTGAACATCATGTCAGTTCCATCTGGGTGTGTCAGCCTGATGCGGGAGGAGATCACGAAATGATGCAGCTATGAGACGTTTGCCAACATCAATACGAAGCTGGGATTAGACTAAGTACATAGTTTTACATAATGAAGGGCAACATAAGCTCACAATTTTATATGGCCTTGAATCGATAAGATCACTACTAGGTCGTTTAATAATTGATAAAGATGAAACTAAATTTGTATCACAGAATGTACCCTACAGACTGAATTCTTCTTTTTCTTCTTTCTGGCTAAGCCTCAGTCTGAGCCCTTGTCTTACATTTGATATAGCCGAAATACGTTTCAATGCGGGAATAAACCAAACACTCATTTGCCCTTTCTATGTGTTAGTTCACGAGATTACCTAAATAGCTGACATAAAAGAGGAGAAGGCTGACAATTTTCAGGACATGCTTCATTGCAGTATCTATGATTTATTGATGTACATGTGTGTCCCATGTGGGAATTAAGGTTATGATAGTCATTGAGCACCCTGCTTGTTCCAGATGGTCAGTTGGTCACGGAAGTCATGTGGACAGGTCTTGGCTCGGACCAGGTGAGGTTATCTTGGCTCGGACCAGGTGAGGTTATCTTGACTCGAACCAGGTGAGGTTATCTTGGCTCGGACCAGGTGAGGTTATCTTGGCCCGGACCAGGTGAGGTTATCTTGGCTCGGACCAGGTGAGGTTATCTTGGCTCGGACCAGGTGAGGTTATCTTGGCCCGGACCAGGTGAGGTTATCTTGGCTCGGACCAGGTGAGGTTATCTTGGCTCGGACCAGGTGAGGTTATCTTGGACCGGACCAGGTGAGGTTATCTTGGCTCGGACCATGTGAGGTTATCTTGGCCCGGACCAGGTGAGGTTATCTTGGCTCGGACCAGGTGAGGTTATCTTGGCCCGGACCAGGTGAGGTTATCTTGGCTCGGACCAGGTGAGGTTATCTTGGCTCGGACCAGGTGAGGTTATCTTGGCTCGGACCAGATGAGGTTATCCCTCAGGGCTGACTGAGGTTAGAATACAATAACTGGCGTTTTCTTTATTCTGTCAGTACTGAATGAAACAAGATGAATTTTATATATGTATTTATTTAATATCGGACATTGAAAGATTATTTTCTTGAATCGTTGTATGTGGAGTTTCGTAAATAATGTATATTTTCTTTCAATATGAAGTATGTACATAAAACTTTACCTTATTTAATCTTGGTTTGTGTTTTTTAGATAATATATTTTCCTGGAATATAATAATTTACAGCACTCTTATTTTACAGCTTCACATGTGAATTCTGGTGAATTTATTAACATACATAACATTGCTGTTTCTGTAAAAGTGTGCATGATTTGCCAATGAAACAAATTGCCAAACGCGTTGTGTCAGTTATACATGTGTTCGGCTTGTTACAAGCTATAATATTCGGCGAAAGCGCCAGGGAGATTCTTGTTTTCCCAAAAGCTCACAAAATAGGCAGCTCGATAGACCTGATTAGCAAGGCAACTGGATGCACCTGTGCCGTCATTGTCTTTTTTTAGAAAGAGAAACAGTACTTCCAACCGGTACTGTTAACCAAGCCCCGTCTCGTCATATTAAGTGCACTGCATTTTTTAAAACATTGTGGGATAAGTACAACCATCTCTGTGGGACCTCGCCAAACCGTGGAGAAAATAATAGGTCAATAAACGCCCCACTGCACGATACAGCTCCAGACTTCAACCAATAAAGACGTATGGTGCCCGGTACTGGGGCGACACATCTCCTTATTGGGTTCATAAAGAAGGTAGGAAAGTCTGGCAGAGCCACATCCAATCAGTCTGGGGATGACAGTAAGGTTATAACCATAATTTGTGTGTCCTACTCTCCACGCACGAAAAACTGAGTGTAAATCCGTGCTGTGTCCTGTGATGCACGTTGTGTGTTAACGTCCGCGATAGTCGGGGTATCAATCGTGTGTTATAAGATCCACGTAGTGATTTTAACGCCCGTGAGTTACATCCGAGACAGTAGGGTATCAAGCGTGTGGACTACGATCCACGTTGTGAGGTAAACACGAGGCAGTCACAGTATAAATCACGTGGTTCTATGATGCACGTTGTGAGGTAAATACGAGGCAGTCACAGTATAAATCACGTGGTTCTATGATGCACGTTGTGAGGTAAATACGAGGCAGTCAGAGTATAAATCGTGTGGTTCTATGATGCACGTTGTGAGTTATATCCGAGGCAGTCACAGTATAAATCACGTGGTTCTATGATGCACGTTGTGAGGTAAATACGAGGCAGTCACAGTATAAATAGCGTGGTTCTATGATGCACGTTGTGAGTTAAATACGAGGCAGTCAGGAAATCAGTCGCCTGTTTACGATCCACGTTGTGTGCCTCCCAGACAGACAGGGTATGACATTAAAACGCGTGACCTTTGGTCCATATTATGTGTTAACGTCCGCGGTGTGTTAACGACTTTAATTTCTGACTGGGTTTAACGCCTAACGCCCAACGTTTGATTACAGTTATGAAACCTGAACGTAACTTCAGACAGTAAAAGTCATGTAGACTACAAAGTTTCATAATAGAGGGTGTGAAAAAAAATAATAAGGACACAATTAAATTTCTTTATTCGCTGTTTCGTGGCCTTGGCTTTCACTCATTGGCCCACATGTCTTTGTACACTCATGTTTGAGTCTCCCAGAGAATAATAAAAAGATTTGTTTGTTTGTTTGTTTGTTTGTTGTTTAACGCCGCACTCAGCAATATTCCAGCTATATGACGGCGGTCTGTAAATAATCGAGTCTGGACCAGACAATCCAGTGATTGACGTTATGAGCATTGATCCACGCAATTGAGATACGATGACATGCATCAACCAAGTCAGCGAGCCTGACCACACGATCCCGTTAGTCGCCTTTTACGACAAGCATAGTCGCATTTTACGGCAAGCATGGAATAATATAAGAAAGGCATCCAACTCTAGTCAAGAATGATAAGGCAAGTATGAAATTAAGCATTGTTCTGGGCTCCATTTGGATTTTATTTCATTTATTTTATTGATATATATTTTTGGATATGTTTTCAGGGACAAAATGTTAGTCAACACTGATGTGTACAGTTCCGGCAAGGTAACGTCTTGACTTATTCTCTGAGGGAATATTTCTGTGAGCATGTTGACCTTGGTTAATGGTGTAACATTTACATGATTCAGGTAAGGGGTGTGCAATTGAATTTACCCATTGCCCTCAGTGTCTTTGAAATTGGGTTGCTGTGACATGCATAGTATTGAGAGCATTGGCCTATTACCATGTAGTGAATTATGGACCGGACTGTTATCTTTATTATGCCTATTAACCTAGTATTCTTGTGTGGCCGTCGTTTCTATACAAAATGTATTTATGGCTAGCCTTTGTCCTTTTCTTCGCCCAGCACTGTTCTTCTGCAATTTAGTGCTTGGTACTGTTGCAATATGTGATTGCGTGCATATTCTGTAAACGGATTTAGCAACGTTGATCTCAAAAGGAAACCAATTTGAATATCATCAATAATATTTTTGTTCATAACGGATTGAAAGGTCTGAAATGACTTCTTTTGCCTCATCAATATTGATTCCTTGAACAGTCTAAGATGGCATGACTTGAAACTGTAATTTTATTGTTTATTTGATCGACATCCCCAGCTTACAAGTTGCTAGATGATGTTAGGGAATAAAAGCGACAAAACCCTTTCCATAATCATAAGAAATGTCTGAGTCGACTATACGATTCCGACTCTATCTTAAGCATGCGTTTATGAAATATTATCAAATGGTGATGACACCAGGTGTTCGCGAAAAGGTGAAACCGTGGGTTTTATATGCATAAACACATGCAAGGGCAAGTGAATTGTTCACCTGATGATTGTGGGACACGTGAATATGGGGAATTGCATCAGAAATAAATTTCGTCGTTCAGTGTCAAAACCAAATTGCTCCCCATAGACCACCATTGTTTATTATTAATCATCATGATACCAATTATTCATCATTGATAACCATTGTTTGTCATTGTTCCTAAATGTTAACTATCGATTGTGGTTTTTCCTTGCTCATCATCGTTGATCAGCGGTCATCATTGTTAACCCTTGTTTATAACTGTTGACCGAAATTTACCATTACCTATTTAACACACACACACACACACACACACACACACACACACAAAACATACACTCTCTCTCACATGCACACACACACACACACTCTCTCTCTCTCTCTCACACACAAAAACACAAATGTACACATACACTGACACACACAAATGCACAGATACACTAAAAAGTTAGGACTATATAGGCCAAATGAAAATATACTGCATAAGTATTCAACATTTTGTCAGCCCACCTCTCCTGCAAACGTTATCCTCGAGTCAGAGACAGTGATTGAGTGTGTTGGTGAGTGACTGAGTGAGCGAGCTGGTCTTAACGCCGCTTAGAACCATGACGTGTCCTAGCTCACTGTTCCAGGTAAGCCCAAAGTGAAGCAGGTTATGCGTGTTTTCCAAGGAGAAGCCGTCGAGCCCGTACTGGAGCAGCCAGGTCAAGCAGTAGGTTCTAATCCGACACTAGCGTTGTCCACACAGTAACCAGTGTATGATTCTACGTTTTATTTACACGTTGCTTCACTAACCACATCACTGAAAAGCTTTAAACAGCCGCATTGGAGTTATCACAAACATTTGGAAATCGTAACTGGTTATGGAACATTTGCTTTGGCATAACCAGCAGGGTTCATTATTACTGCAGGAGTGAGTGAGTGAGTGAGTTAAATTTAAGTCGCATCGGCATTATTTCAGCCATTTAGCGACGGGACCAAGTTAATATACTCACAATTGAGTCATTTATGCAAAGTAATAATTAAAATCATTATGAAACATTTGATTGGTTGGTTGGTTGGATGGTTGTTTTACGTCGCACTCAGCAATATTCCAGTTATATGACCGCGGTCTGTAAATAATCGAGTCTGGACCAGACAATCCAGTGATTGACATCATGAGCATTGATTCACGCAATCGGGATCGATGATATGCATCAACCAAGTCAGCGAGCCTGACCACCCGATCCTGTTAGTCGCCTTTTACGACAAGCATAGTAGCCTTCTACGGCAAGCATGGGTTGCTGATGAAACATTTTGAGCATAGCAATAACCATCACAGCAGGAGGATTAAATCAAAGAAGAATCCTTGCCATGCTGTTCTCTTGTTTCAACTAGCTTCAGCTGTGTGACGCCTAGAGTATTACTTTGCATGCTTGCCGACATGATTGAGAACATCAATCTTAAAAACCACGAAGACCTAAAGGCTAAGCTTACAGGCCGGGATTGAGTAGTTCAGTGAGTTGGGTTAAAGCCGCTTTAAACAGTTTTTCAGTCATATCGCGCCGTGTTTGTACATGTATGTGTTGATTAACGCTGCACTCGGCACTAATCAACCTGTATGACAGCGGCCGGTAAACAATCGAGTCTGGACCAGGCAATCCAATGATTACGGACAATGATTGGTTGGTTGGTTGGTTTGTTGTTTAACGCCGCATTCAGCAATATTCCAGCTATATGACGGCGGTCTGTAAATAATCGAGTCTGGACCAGACAATCCAGTGATTAATATCATGAGCATCGATCCACGCAATTGGGATCAATGACATGCATCAACCCAGTCAGCGAGCCTGATGCATGTCATCGTATCCCAATTGCGTGGATCGATGCTCAGGATCTCAATCATTGGATTGTCTGGTCCAGACTCGATTATTTACATACCGCCGTCATATAGCTGGAATAATGCCGAGTGCAACGTTAAACAACAAACAAACTGTAAACAAACGAGTCTGGATTAGACAATCTGGTGATTATGGGCAATTGGGTACGATGACACGCCGTTGACCATGTCACCGAGCCTGATCACTTCATCCATTAAGTCGCTTGACCAGCATAAAATTCTGCATGGGGACCAATTCATGGGGTTAATTCTAAGACGGAATCACCTGGCGTGTCTCGATAACAGCATGGGAAAGAAATTCCCAAATGACGTTGGTCTAAGATGTGTATACTTGTGAAACCCATGAGCTCGAATCAGATACATATGGACCAATCTCAAATTGGGATTCGAACAACCATCTGCAAGTCCTGTCACAAAGCGAAATCCTCTTTACAGCGATACAACTGAACACGAACAAGCCGACAAGGTATTAAACCATTAACCATAAACTTCATAGCGCCCAGAGAGTTAAGCCAAGGGTTCGGAAGCCCCTGATTACGACAAGGAGACGAGATCCGTGGTTTCAGAAGGAGGCCTTGCAAAACCAATACGTCCTCTTATGTTCAACAAGTAGAAGACCCGGTACAGCTGCGTAATACAAGTGTATTGACCAGAGACTTGTGCCACTATCAACGAATCTCAAGCACTGACCGTGTTATTTGCCCCATAGGGTTAATTTGTTCGCGCTCTCGTGTGTGCTCTCTCTGTGTGGCGACCTTCTGCATATTGACTCTGTCTTTTCTTCCAAATTGCACACACTGCCAGGCTGAAGATGTTCGATGTTGTATGGAAGATATGAAGATGCAATGGCACGTTTTACGATTTAAAATAAATTTACTTTTTAAACCATTTGAAATGGGGGGAATTCTCCGGTAATCTGTGCGCATACGTCAATGAAATGTAGTCCGGCGCTCACACATCTCGCAGTTAATTTTGTTTGAAAAAGATTTTTTTTCGGAGTTTCTGTATTGGTACTCTTCCTTCAGTTTACATAACGAACAAATAGCCCAACCTCGCCTACAGGCTTTGATGGGGCGGTGTACGCTGTCTCTGTGTGTGTGTTCGGTGATGCCTAGACACCTGGATTGTACATTACAACAATACGCTGTTTCATGCTTTTTGTCACAGTCATGGTTTGACATCGTTTCTTCAGGTTGTACTATTTTGGAGAGAAACATGATCACGGGCGTGGTGCTGGCAAACCAATGATCATCACAGGAACGAATCTGAGATTGAAACCCATGATCAACGGATCGTGGCAGCTAACACTGTGAACATGGTTAGCCTATAAACAATGTGGTACTTCCACTACAGGTGAAATACTGGCTGTCACGCCGTCACTGTATAAATTGAGGTAGGGTCATATATATTTCCTCTACCCTCGTCACCCTTTACAGTAACATTTAATTAACAGTAACATTTGATTAACAGTAACTCAGCAACACATAGTTGACAGCAACACATAGTTAACAGTAACACGTAGTTAACATTTAACACATAAATAACAGTAGCATATAGTTAACATCAACACATAATTAACAGCAACACATGGTTAACAGCTACACATAGTTAACAGATACATATAGTTAACAGTAACATGCAGTTAACATTAACACATAGTTAACAGTAACACATTAACTAGTTGGAAAAGAAAGTACACACCCATGTTTGATGGTCAATAAAATTAAAACAAACGAACGAATGTTATTCAATGATGGTGTATACGCCAGTAGGGTCACATGCGATAGTCCATGCACAATTTCAGTGCGAAACTCAAAACAGGTGACGTGTACATGGACATGGGGGTAGGCAGATCACAGTTCACAGGAATAATCAGAGTCAACCAGGGACTGTCTTGATAAGTTTGTGGTCTTTAACGGATACCTGGTTCGTTCAGTAACGAGTATGACCACCGTGAGCATCAATGCACGCCACTACTCGCTGCCTCATTGAAGTTGTCAGCCGCCTGATGACGTAATCGGGAATCCGATTCCATTCAATTCTTACAGTGTCAGCACGCTGTTGCTGGTTTTTTAATGGGTGTAGACGTCTTCGGATCTGAACCTTCAGATGATCCCACACTCTAAAAACAAACGTTTAGTAGAGACACGTTGAAGTGCTTGTTCCTAAACGCTAGTGTATATCTTACGTCACTGGTGCTTAATAATCACCACAGTTTGCCATACAGCCAACACACACATGACTCCCCGGTTGCTCTTTTTCACACCACAAACAAGTTTTTATTTAGTACAGACATGTTGAAGTGTTCCTGGACGCAAATGCATATTTTATGTCACTGGTGTAAAACAGGTTTGAGATACAAGATACACACACACGTATTTTTAAGTGTACATCCGTTTACTAATATTACATTTTTGATCAAAATAATAGAAAAAGTTTTATGGCGACTATTATTTCTAATTTATTAAAAACAAACTGAATTTACACTATTAAGCGTACCTATTTAGATCTATCTCTCATCTGAAATCTGAATACTTTTCCATGGACCTCTTACGAATGGTATATATCTAACATAAATTGTATATATCAGCAGATTTACTTCGTGTCGCCATGCCGCATGCATCCAACAACACATCCACGCATACATCAATATATGTTGAGAAGTCAAAATGTGACTTTTCACCCGTAAGGTCCTTTATCTCATGGTTGGTCACATGAGTTGATTTATTAACACCAGTGCTTATATACTATCAGTAGTGTTGTAAAATATATGACGTCACTAGATGACGTCATTATACTGAGTGGTTGTCGCCATTTTGTACTAAGTGTTCCTGCACAAGATTACTTAAAATTGCTTAAGTAGTATTGCAAAACTGTAGGGAAATTTCATTATATTAACTAGTGAAAAACACAATATCAGAGTTAACGCAAGTCTTGTTTAAACCTAGATTGTTATATAAGCCTACCTAGATTGTTGTTGTGTATATTCTTAATTTTCTTAAAAACTGCAGGTTCACCTTCCGTCTTCAGTGAAGGCAGGTCTACTGTCATGTGGGTATGTCTCCCTTCACACAATATTTCCGACACAGGGAAGTCACTGTTTCTAATGACGATCTCTTGTCTGAAGAAGAATATTCTGTCAATCTCAAAGAACTTCAAGCTGAATGGGACATGGCCAAACCAAGTAACACTCACATCAAGCTGCTTCTCCGGCACCTACGTCAGTAAAGAAAAAGATGGATGACTTCTCTACCCGACGGAAAGATCCAGCCCATAATTGAGGCGTATCCCTGTTTCTCAGAAGGACAACATGTGAGTACTGAGTAGTGACAGATGATAGGAACATGCTGTTGGTAGTCCATGATGTCTCCAAACATTATTATCAAAACTCTGTACAGTTTCATAGAACAATTGTAAACTTCATGTGCAACTGAAGGAAAGGATTATACTCAATAGATTACCTGTAAAATGACTAGACTTTTGTCATTTCATAATCTGTTATTTATTCACAGGTGTTGTCGGAATTCATTGCTATGGTGTACCCAGAAAAGGAGGAGGAACAGGCCGGACAAGATGTTTGTCAGAAGGTTGAATGGCTCCTGCGGCATGTGGCGAATACAGTGAAGGCTAACGTAAGCACTCTTATTATCAGCAATAGTCCAGCTATATGACGGCGGTCTGTTAAATAATCGAGTATGGACCAGACAACCCAGTGATCGACATCATGAGCATCGATCCACGCATTTGGGACCGATGACATGTATCAACCAAGTCAGCGAGCCTGACCAACCGATCCCGTTAGTCGCCTTTTACGACAAGCATAGTCACCTTTTACGGCAAGCATGGGTTGCTGAAGACCTATTCCACCCCGGAATCTTCACGGGTACGTGTGAACGTCTGCGACTTGTGTCACTTTCCTCTCGTCAAAATATTTCCCTCTCTCACTCTTTCCATTTCAATCTGACACGCAGTGATGTAAAAATAGTACTCATGAAAGCTGCGTTAATCCCATTTTACTCACTCACTCCTCCAACTTTTAGCTGACAATGCAGTGTCACGGAAATACTCGACAAAGCTGCGGCAATTCCGCTTCACTCACTCACTCCTCCCACATTAATAAGTGAATTGTATTTTACGCCACTTTAAGCAATATTACAGCAATATCAAGGCGGGGGACACAAGAAATGGGTTTCAAGCATTGTACCAATGTGTCGAATCGAACCCTGGTCTTCGGCGTGACGAGCGAACGATTTAACCACTCGGCTACCACAAGGCCCACATTAAGCTGATACGCTGCGATGTACAACGGAAATAATCTATAAAGCGGAGTCAGTCCCACTTCACTCACTCACACATTAATTTGGGACACAATAAGTTGTCTTGCAACTCTGAAATGCTCATTACATGTTGTACTTTCAGCTCTCAAATGTTCGCGAAGCCACTATTGACCAAACAAACCAATACAGTTTCCCGACTGTTTGTGGAAGGCGCAAATACGCTAAAACCATGGGTTAACAAAATACACATTACGGTTACATGTTATATAAAATACCGCAGCTCGTGAATGTGATGAGATCGGCTCGTTGAAGTAGTCAGCCTTTTAGCGTATATAGGCCAATTAAAGTTTTTTGTATTGTTTTTGTTTGTTGTTTAACGCCGCACTTTGCAATATTCCAGCTATATGGCGGCGGTCTGTAAATAATCGAGCCTGGACCAGACAATCCAGTGCTTGCCATCATGAGCATCGATCCACGCAATTAGGACCGATGAAGTGCATCAACCAATTCAGCGAGTCTGACCACCCGATCCTGTTAATCGCCTTTTACGACAAGCATAGTCGCCTTTTACGGCAAGCATGGGTTGCTCTGGGTGAATGAATGTTATTTTAGGCCACAGTGGCGATATTAAAGGTTTGTCATGTAAAGGCACATTCTAGCACAGGCACACCAGTGGTTGGCGATAGCATGAAAATATCCACGCTGCACAATGACACACACTTTAATGACACATGACTTGGCTACCTAATATTGATTTCAGTATGTTGTTACAAAGAGTACGAAGATTTCGGAATCTCATCAGGGTGATTAGAAGAGTTAGTTAGTATGCCAGTATACGCTTCTTTCAACAATATTTGATTTAAATGACGGCATGTCAGCTTGATATGGGAGGAAATCCCAAAGTGATACAGGTAGAGATAGACCTTTACCATTTTATTGGTGCTTACAAATCCTGGAAACTACACCAGGGCTATTGTGGGATTCGAACGAGCTTTGTACATTCCAAGTACGTCTAAGGGACGCAACTCTGCACAGAAAATCGCAGCATCTTCGACGAGACGACAGAACCCCGTATGCTTGCTCCGTCAAGACCTCGGTAAGAATTGGTCTTCAGCAACCCCTGCTTGTAGTAAGAGGCGACACACGGCATCGGGTTGTCAGGTTCGCTACCCTGGTTGATGCGTATCACAATTTCGCAGATGCTCATGATATCAATCAATGAATCATCTGGTCCAAAACTCGACTATTTACGGAGCGCAATCAAATAGCTGAGTGCGGCGTTGAACAACAAACAAACATACAAACAAAACAAACCCTGTGCTTGGCTGAATCCAGTTTCGGAATCCTTCGCGTATCTCGGCATTAGGTGAACTATTTGCCATGTCTGTACACATAGTGTACACATATAATCGTTTTGATCAGGGCAAATTGTCAAGAAGGAAAACGAATGCCATCTGAAGTTTACTGAGAAGACAATACGTGAAATGCTGGACATTCTCATTGTGATATCCATGTAAAACTGAGGGTAAGACATTTAGGCAAGAAATGGGCATCCCCATGGGCACCAACTGTGCTCCCCTTCTCCTGACCTGTTTCCTTATGCAAATAAAAAGAAATTTGTTCTATGATTGGCAAAGTCAAAACAAGGTAATTTGCCCAATCAGTTGAGCTCCAGGTGTATCGATGATCTGTTCAATAACCATCAGATATCCAATTCCTTTCATTGATTTACCCACCAGATTGGTTGGTTTGTTGTTTAACGCCGCACTCAGCAATATTCCAGCTATATGATGGCGGTCTGTAAATAATCGAGTCTGGACCAGACAATCCGGTGATAAATATCATGAGCATCGATCCATGCAATTGGGATCGATGACATGTATCAACCAAGTCAGCGAGCCTGACCAACCGATCCCGTTAGTCGCCTTTTACGACAAGCATAGTCACCTTTTACCGCAAGCATGGGTTGCTGAAGACCTATTCTACTCCGGAATCTTCACGGGTCTTACCCATCAGAACGAGAAATACCCACACCTCACGAGACCGCCTCACCTGTTTCATATTCAGATCTATGCACAAAGATTCAGAGTAAGAAAACACTCTCCACAAGACTGTATGACAAATGGGATGACTTCAACTTTCCAAGAGTTAACTTTCCCTTTATAACGAGCAATATCCCTGCAGCTCCAGCCTTGGTGTCTACATTTCACAACTTTTGAGGTGTACTCGAGCATGCTCTTGCTCAGACGTCGTTTGATGACGCTAACAGCATTCAGGCCTCCGTAAAGCTTTCAAAATGTTTTGTGGTAGACGACGAATCAATTATCTCTGATGCAATTCCGTATTTTGATTTGTACCATATGTTCCCGTGTTTTTTCAGGTGAAGAATGGACTTGCCTTTGCATGTGGTTGCCACGGGTGCCACCGTTGGGGCAGGATATATACGCTTACCTTTTCGCAAACACCGGTATCACGACGATTAAGTAGTGATTCATAAACACATGCTCATGACAATCTCCGAATCATACAATCGATTCTTTTGACAGAACATATTCCTGAAGAATATGGAATGTGATTTGTCTTTTTTATTCACAAAAGTTTCGCAGGACAGGTGACATTCGATTTATAACTATATAACCGTTACTGTTATATTCAATATCTTTTCTGTCGGTAAAACCAAGCAAAACTGCCCTCCGCGATATCGGGACACAATTTAAAACCTTGTGATCTTCGTTCTCGCACTGGTTATTTCCAAATACAGGATCACAGAAAGGTACACATACATAATATTGTGCAAGCCGTCCTTTGAGGCTAATTACTTTCATCACACATATTGGGATTGAAGACCACAGCGACCGAACACATTCAGGTGGAATGGATTTCCGTGAACCGTTCGATGCCCGATGTAATCAAACGTACAGGAGACCGAATCCTTCTTTTGATGTGCAACCAAACATTTTCGATGACATTAATATCAGGAGGCTGAACTGGCCAGATTATGCATGGGGCTTGATTACTTTCTTTAGATTCATGGATGACCCGCGCACGATGCACTGAGATGGTATCATCTTGAAATAAATACTTCTACTTTCCATTTGCAATAACAGGCCATGGAGTGCTCTCTGGGCGATATTGGATATCGGCATGTGTATGTCCATCTGCAGACGCTGGAGTGACAACCCATTCCAGCAAATGCAAAAAAAACCATATGATATGTTCTGTTACTCTGTGCTTGTTTTTTCCGGACACTAAATCAACTTGCCACCCCCAGGACGAAATCACACCTATCAAATATCTTATCCTGCTGTTTTCAATTAATATCCTGAACAACAATTTCCTCTCTTAAAACCTGACGTTCAAAAGCATGTGAATGAAAATAATAATGACAGCAATTTGATGCAATCATACAGCTGTATTCTTGACACGGGACGGCAATTTGGCACTTTTCACATGGGATATTGTTATTATGAACGAAGTCCACTCAACAGCATTGTGCCCCACGTATTTCTCTCGGGCATTGTACCGGCCTGCGCATGTGTCCCCCCACTTGTGAGGTGTCTGGAACTCCATTGCTGCACCTTAAACATGTAAAAGAAAAAGGTTTAGGTTAAAATGTTATCAATTTGAAGCCAATAAAAAGATGGTGTGACGGTTGGTTGGTTTGTAGTTAAAAGTCGAACTCAGCAATATTCCAGCTATATGACGCCGGTCTGTAAATAATCGAGATCCAAGTGGATGATCCAAGATAGATTTCACCCGTGTATTTATTTTCTTGAATCTTTGAATGTGGATTTCCGTAAATAATGTTTATTTCTTTAATCCTTGACTATGAACTTTGTAAACAAAAGTTTTTCTTATTTGATCTTTGAATGTGATTTTTTTGTAAATAATAAAGTTTCCTGTTATATATCTATAATTGCATTCACGTTACAGTTATATTTGTGATTTCTCTCCGAATCTACTCCATACTCTTGCCATTTCTGTACAAATACACACAGTTTGCCAATGAAACAAATAACGAAACGTTTTATCATAACTCCATGTCAGAATGAATGAATGAGATCTGATTGGTCCACGTGATCTTGATAAATACTATGTATCCAGCCTGCCGGGGAATTAAATTTCTGAGAGGGAGAATAAATCCCTTATACCCCGCTACGAAGAAAACATACTGCACGTTGACTTCTCAGCGGGAGAATAAATCCCTTTATATCCTGCATTGAAGCAAAAAGCCTGACGCTTTTTCCGGATTAAATAAGGTCACGTGACTTATGGCAGATCAAAACATGTCAGTAAGATGAATTTGCTGCAGCAGTATCACTCGAGGTACATCAGATTTTATGCGTCCCTCGTAAGGTTTTAGACACATCGCCTCCGGCTCGTGGTATAAAACCTAACGTTGGGCGCATAAAATCCTATGTACCCCTTGTGATCCTGCTACAACTTAGATTGTGTTTGTTATACGTGCGTACGGTTTTTTATCAGCTGTAATGTATGGGAACGCGCCGGGAAATTCTTGTTTTCCCAAAAGCTCACAAGAAGATAGCTCAAAAGACTAATTAACAAGGCGACTGGATGCACCTGTACCGCCATTGTTTTTTGGAAAAAGAAACATTACTTCCAACAGGTTGTGTAAACGTATCGTCATATAGAGTATATTGCTTTAAGTTAAAATATTGTAGGATAAGTACAACCATCTCTCTGGGACCTCGTCAAACCGTGCAAAAGAATATTGGTCAATAAACGCTTCACTGCATGATATAGCTCCAGACTTCAACAAATAGAGACGTATGGTGCCCGGTATTACACAACTCCTTACTGGGTTCATAAAGAAGGTAGGAAAGTCTGGCAGAGCCACATCCAATCAGTCTGGGGATGACAGTAAGGTTATAACCATAATTTGTGTGTCCTACTCTCCACGCACGAAAAACTGAGTGTAAATCCGTGCTGTGTCCTGTGTTGCACATTGTGTGTTAACGTTCGCGATAGTCGGGGTATCAGTCGTGTGTTATAAGATCCACGTAGTGTGTATTATCCGCTACAATCGGGGTTTGACAGCCAAACGTTGCGAGTTATATCTGATTTGTTTGTTTGTTTGGTTGGTTGGTTTGTTGTTTAACGCCGCACTAAATGACGGCGGTCTGTAAATAATCGAGTTTTGGCAATTACAAAATATTTTGTCTTTCCTGTTACCATTTTATCTGTCCTGTTACCATGAATGTCTTTCCTGTCACCAGGTTTCTGCCATCTAGTAATCGATAATCGATTCTGGACCAAACAATCCAGTGATTAATATCATGACATGCATTAACCAAGTCAGCGAGCCTGACCATCCGATCCAGTTAGTCGCCTTTTACTACAAGCATAGGTTGCTGAAGACCTATTCTACCCCGTAATCTTCACGGGTCGAGTTATATCTGAGACAGTCAGTTGTTATGTCCTGACTGTGATTGACGATACAACACATCGTGGATAACAAAACACACGGTAGACTACAATACACTGACTTTCGCGGATATAGTGAGGGAGTTAAGTTTTTAGTCACATCGGCAATATTTCAGCCATATCGTGACTATCAAGATTAAGATTATAATTACTTTGAAACGTTTAAAAAGCTGCCAACGACGGGCAGTATAATAACTAGACATATCACAGAGAAATATTTAAAACTAGTATTGAATCATAAAATGGATATTACGATACATAACAATATATTATAAAAACAGGCTATTGATCTCCAACAACTGAAGGTAGATCACCATACTGTTGCAATTGGTTGTTGGTTGGTTTGTTGTTTAACGCCGCACTCAGCAATATTCCAACTATATGACGGCGGTCTGTGTAAATAATCGAGTCTGGACCAGACAATACAATGATTGACAACAAGATCACCATACTGGTAGCAAAAGTATTGTAAGTTCCCATGGTCCCAGATCACCATACTGGGGACCATGGGGACTTACACTACCTTTGCTACCTGCATGGGCCCCAGCTGAATTTACATCATACCTTCAGGTGTTGGCGATTATGAACACATTTAGCCGTATTAAAACAACAGTTTTTGATTGTTTGTTGTTTAACGCCGCACTCAGTAATATTCCAGCTATATGACGGCAGTCTGTAAATAATCGAATCTGGACCAGACAATCCAGTGATTGATATCATGAGCATCGATCCACCGAATTGGGATCGATGACATGCATCAACCAAGTCAGCGAGCCTGACCACCCGATCCCGTTAGTCGCCTTTTACGACAAGCATGGGTTGCTGAAGACCTATTCTACCCCGGAATCTTCACGGGTCTACAGATATTCTTCGGTTAAATGATGTGAGAATAAATCTACTTTGAATGACGTGGTCTTACATACCCTCTCCAGGGGACAATAATTTTACACTACTTCAACCCCCTTCGAGAATACAGCCACTAATAATCTCAGTTATCACATTTATTCTGCCAATTTTAAAAAAAAACACTGTCTATATTATATACACACCATTTATTAATCAAAATTTATGGAACAATTCAATTTCTTTTAAAAAACCAATAACTAAATGAGAACTGATATCAAAAAGATCCTTCATAGATGTAACCTTGAAATATTTATCCCTTGTGATGGAAAAATCAACAGTCAAGCAGGCGGGCTTGACCGTGATTCTCTCATCACAAGAGATGCAGAATGGAGGATCCTCACCTTTTAAAATGTATTCATGAGTATAACGTGAATGACCAATACGACATCGTCTTAAAATGACCTCTTCAAATCTGGACTAATAATCCAAGGAGGTATAACCGATATTTGCTTTTATTGCATGTAATATATTTATACCCACTTTGGTGTCCCACTTCTTCTGCATTAGATAGATCTCTGATGTAACATCTAATGACAGGTTTATAATCACTGTATGGTATAAGAAGTGGTGTCACAGATTTGTCGAGTGCTGCTTTTGCAGCAGCAGCAGCCATTGTATTATCAACAATTCCAACATGGCTTGGTAACCAAAAAAAGACGATATCGTATTGGCCAGTGGCAAGGTTATTATGTAATTCTATGATGTCGAATTAAATTGGACGCTGACACGAAGTGTTTTTAATGGCCTGAAGACAGGAGAGTTTATGAATTCTTTATGTTCAGATT
The DNA here is from genome assembly GCF_022045235.1 of Haliotis cracherodii. Lineage (NCBI taxonomy): Eukaryota > Metazoa > Mollusca > Gastropoda > Lepetellida > Haliotidae > Haliotis > Haliotis cracherodii. Next base: position 36,669,390 of record NW_027266343.1, read on the forward strand.
GTTTATTAATATATTCTAAAGCAGTTAAAATGGCCTTTGATTCTGCTGTAAAAATTGAAGAGTCATCTGTTAATCTAGTTGATATAGTTCTGGATAACACACCACTTGATCACAGAACACACAATCGATACCCTGACTGAGTTATATCTGAGACAGTCAGGGTATCGATTGGTGTTTTTTGATCAAGTTGTGTGTCATATCCGCGACAGTAAGGGTATCACTCGTGTGTTCTATGATCCACGTTGTGAATTATATCCGCGACAGTCAGTGTATAATAGTCAACCGTGTGTTTTGTTATCCACGAAGTGTTGTATCGTCAATCACAGTCAGGATATAACAGTCAGTCGTGTGCCCAATGATCCACGTTGTGTGTTCGCTTCCAAGACAGTCAGGGTATGGCATTCAAACGTGTGTCTTATGGTCCGTTGGACCAGTGAAGATCCGGGAAAAATACTTTTTCAGCAACCTTTGCTTGCCGTAAGAGGCAACTAACAGGATCTGGTGGTCAGACTCGCTGACTTGGGTGATACATGTCATCGTGTCGATCCCAATTGAGTAGATCGATTCTCGTGATGTCAATCACTGAATTATCTGGTCCAGACTCAATAATTTACAGACCGTCATCGTATATATGGAATATTGCTGAGTGCGGCGTTAAAGAATTAACAAACTATGGTCCATGTTGTGTGTTAACGTCCGCTACAACCTGACCATGATATTTTCTTTTCTTTTCAGTTATGAAACCTAAACGTAACTCGTGTCAGTGGTGGGCTAAAAAACGTTTCACAATTTCAAGGTCATGCAGAAAAGATAAAGGACAAAACACATTGTCAATTAATTTATTTTTTTTCTTCGCCGTGTCATTCAGACTGAATTGTTTTACAACATGCCCAGGGCTTTCAATTGTTGTCCCTTTTGTATATGAACACTGGGCGGTCGGGTAGCCTAGTGGTTAAAGCGTTCGCTCGTCACGCCGAAGACCCGGGTTCGATTCCCGACACGGGTACAATGTGTGAAGCCCATTTCTGGTGTCCCCCGCCGTGATATTGCTGGAATATTGCTAAAAGCGGCGTAAAACCAAACTCACTCACTCACTCACTATATGAACACTCATGTGTACAGTCTCGACAAGGAGTTATTGTCCGAGAGAATATTGCTGTGAGCATGTTGACCTCAGTTAATGGTGTAACATTTACTTCCTGCATGGACAACAGCCGGATTTACATAATCCCTTCAGGTGTTGGCGATTATTGACAATTTTAGCAAAATTAAAAGAACACATATTCTACGATTAAAACTGTAGTTGGAATAACATACTTTGAATGATATGGACTTACGAAACCCTCTCAGGGGGACAATAATTTTACTTTAACCCCCTTTGAGGATACAGCCACGATCTATCACAGATATTGATTTATTCCACTAATGCTAAAAGGTCATTTATTTTATACAAAGCAAATTAACAAAATTTATCAAACAACTCTATTTCTTTTAAAAAGCCAATAATTAAATGAGAACTAATAGTGTTAAAAAGATTCTTCATAGATTTAACCTTGAAATATTTATCCCTTGTGATGGAAAAATCAACACAGTCAAGCAGGACATGCTTGAACGTGTTTCTTTCATCACAAGGGATGCAGAACGGAGGATCCTCACCTTTCAATAAATATCCATTGGTGTAACGCGAATGGCCAATACGACATCGTCGTAAAAAGACCTCTTCAAATCTGGACTGACAAACCAAGTAGGTGTAACCGATATTTGGTTTGATGTCATGTAATTTATTGATACCAACTTGGGCAATTTAGTGCTTGGTACTGATGCAATATATATTGCGTGGATATTCTGTTAACGGATTTAGCAACGATGAACTTAAAAAGGAAACCAATTTGAATATCATCAATGATATTTTATTCGTAACTGATTGAAGGTCATCTTTTGCTACATCAAGATTGATTCTTGGAACACTCTAAGATGTCAAGACTTGAAACTGTAACTTTATTCTTTAATTGATTGCTAGATGATGTTCCGGGAATAAAAGTGAGAAAACTCTTTCCATGTTCATAAGACAGTGACTGATTGTGTTGGTGAGTGATTGAGTGAGCGAGCTGGTCCTAACGCAGCTTTGAACCATGACGTGTCCTAGCTCACTATTCCAGGTAAGCCCAAAGTGAAGCAGGTTATACGTGTTTTCGAAAGACAAGTCGTTGAGCCCGTACTGGAGCAGCCACGTCAAGGAGTAGGTTTTAATCGAACACTAGCGTTGTCCACACAGTAACCAGTGCATGGTTCTACGCTTATTTACACGTTGCTTCACTCACCACATCACTGAAAAGCTTTAAACAGCCGCATTGGAGTTATCACAACAGGAGGATTAAATCAAAGAAGTCTTCTTGCCATGTCGTTCTTTTGTTTCAGCTAGCTTCAGCTGTGTGACGCCCAGAGTATTACATCATTGCCGACATGATTGAGAACATAAATGATAAGTTTGATTGTTTGGTTGGTTAACGCCGCACTCAGCAATATTCCAGCTGTATGACGGCGGTCTGTTAACAAATAATCGAGTCTGGACCAGACAATCCAGTGATTAACCCGTCCTTGCCGTAAAAGGCGACTAACGGGATCGGGTGGTCAGGCTCGGTGACTTGGTTGTTGCATGTCATCGATCCCAATTGCGTGGATCGATGCTCATGTTATCATTCACTGGTTTGTCTGGTCCAGATTTGGTTGGTTTGTTGATTAACGCCGCACTCAGCAATATTCGAGCTATAGGACGGCGGCCAGTCTGTAAATAATCGAGTCTGGACCTGACCAATATTATTTATGTGTACCTTTCTATGATCCTGAAATTACCAGTGCGAGAACGAATATCACAAGGTTCTTAATTGTGTCCCGATATTGTGGCGGGAAATTTTACTCAGATCTACCTTTTATTCTACTATTTTGCTTGGTTTTACTACCGACAGTAACTATGGAAAACGATAATGAATATAGCAGTAACGGTTATATAGTTATAAATCAAATGTCTGTTACGCGATGTTTTCAAAAAAAGTCATTTCAATATTTATCTGAATTGCAATCACTGGATTGTCTGGTCCAGACTGAGTGCGGCGTTAAACAACACACCCAACCAACCAAAGTTCGCCCCCGACTATGTTACAAGGTTTGTCAGCACCATACCCGTGCTCGGGGTTTCACGGAAATGGTAAACGTCTGAGACCTGCATCACTTAAGGCTTTCCTCCCACATTATGCATTAAGCTGACACGCTGCGATATGACTGGAATATATCCCGGTTTCACCTGTTTTCGGCGATGTACGAAAAGTGCGCGGTAAAACTATACACGTTCAAATAAAATCAATTCATTTTATGTAAATAGCAAAAATCATCTGTCAAAGGATATTCACTCACATTTTACTGACGACACTCTTCAAATTTAGCTGTCGCCAGCCGCCATTACTGCAGTGGCCCATATTTGGGAGATGCGTCCTACGTCACCTGTTTTCGGCGATGACGTTTCACACGAAGAATGTATGGTGCACCGTTGATGAAAACCAAAATTATGTTTCATACACAACACGTGAATGTTTTTGGTGAAAATTCAATGGAGCTCAACGCAGTTCCAACATCAATTAAGAAATATTAAATGAGTCACTCCAACTGGAACATTTGAAGACATATATGAATTTTACTCTTCAACCGTTGGCTCACAGTGGGCACAAAGAAATTGTGTATGAGTGCGGACAAATCGTAACTTCCTGCAAAATACTAAATGCACCAGATGTCCACATTTACTGCACTCTGCCCACTTCACCAATGTGATTGTGTCAGTGTACCGTAAGGCATCAGGAGTGAATTTCCCGCAAACACAACAGACATCGTCATCATCTGTTTCACTGTCTGTGAAACTGTCATTAGGTGGGACTACAGGTGTGCGCGTAGCTTTGGCAGCAGTACCCGCGCGACTAGATCTCTTCCCCTTGGCTTTGTTGTTTTTGGAAGAATTGCCATTTCCCATAGATATATCCACGCCTGATGTGAGCTGGTCAGTGCATGGATCAGGTTGACTAGTACTGTCCCGTTTCCTCTTAAGCGGATTCTGTTTGCCGACTTTATTCTGTTTATCCCGATGCTCTGTAATTTTGTCCAGTATTGTCTGGTCAGTTATTGCCTTCCCACCGACGAGATTCTCAGTGTATTTCTTGGTTTAAACGTTTTCACATTCTTCAAGACTTCGCCACCCCGATATTCCAGAAAATCTCGTGCAGCACAATCAGTATTGGCAACAACCGCATTTCCTTCCGAATCAGACGGCGGGGACCTGGTTAAAGACCGGGCAGGCATGACAAGTCATCAACATCGGAGTTGAACGGGTGGATTCCAGATTTTCTGAAGGAACATACAATGTTAATAGGCGTCAAAGTGGAATTAAACACTTTACATGCTATCCCGCATATGTTGTGTTTACTGATGGCTCTCCCGGAATTTTCTCTAAGAAATGTGTGACAGGCTCTAATCCAGGTGGTCTGAAAAGGACCGTAACACCCGATATCAAGCGGTTGTTAAAGGTGACTGGTATGAGGTGGAAGAATAAACAATATGATGTGATTTTGCCTCGCCCATTCAATTAAACCAAGTGACATGCGACTCTTGTGGCCGTCATATTATATAAGAACGGGTGAATCTGCGTCACGAGCTGGCAGGTATTTCGCCAAGTGATCCTTCATGTTGGTGCTGAATACGTCCGTATTCGACCATCCTGTCTCAGACAGTGCCAGAGGCTCCAGGTGTTGCTTCAGACAGCAGTTCTTCTCTCATCCGTTGAACAGAAAATACAAAATAAGGAGGAACATTCCCGCCAACTGCACTGACAGCTGCAATCATCGTGACTGTTTTAGACTTTCCCGATGTCACGGTATGTACCTTGCAATTAACACCGGCAACAATCTTGGGGGCGTAACGTCGGTAGAGAGGCCTTTCTCGTCGATGTTGAAGATAGCATGAGGAGAATTGTCCAAGCTGTGTTTCTTTATGACCTGTGACAGCTCTTCAAAATACCTCGCAATGTTCTCCTTGGTCGCCGATCTTGCCCTTGCAGCCTCAAGTTTGCGTGGTTTCTGGACTTTAAGTTCTGGCCATCTATCAATGAAGCTGTACAACCACCGTAAACTCAATGGATGAGAACGATCCCGATATCCCAAGTGGACAGCATAGTCACTCGCAAGGTTGATTGTCTCCTGACGAATGTAACCATAGCCAATCTCCCCCGTAACCCGAATGTGACTCGCCAAGAATGATTCCTGTGTTGCTGTAAATAACGGCATCGGTCCCGACTTGACTGTCGAGGCTGACATTTCCGAGAAGACGGACTTTAAGTGTTGAAACCGGAACACACCACCTAGCTGCAGCCCTCTGCAGATACATTTTCTCCGGTAACCCGTTTATAGGCATTATCCAGGTCATCAATGCTGTAATTGGATCGATAATGACCACGAAAGGTCGTACTGGTCTGAAAGAACATAAAGAACTATCTTAGAACCATTGGGACGAATGGTAAAATACTGTAAGAGATGTCCCGAAAACGTTTCCATATTTTTTTAACCGCGCGGCATCCGATGACTTCAGTCACGTGATATATTGTTCACAAACATGGTTAACCTAGCACACGCTGCCGAAAGGCGAATTTTTAGAAGTTCAGTACTACGATTTCCAACACTTTTAAATAGGGTAAGTTTGGTAATAAGTTTCGAAGTATATTTCAACAACGTTTTTGTAACTATAGTAAGAATACCTTCCTGATTTCCATATGGAGCCGATTTTCCCCCCCGAGAGGATCGAAGCGACCTGCTGACGAAAATATCACCCGGTGACCTCTGACACAGCACGTGCTCTCGGACAATAACGCGAGAAACATGATCGCCGAAAACAGGAGAACGCCGAATTCAGGTAACGTTGGTGGCAATAGATCCTTAAGAGATGGTTGGTTGGTTAACGCCGCACTCGGCATTATTCCAGCTATGTAGCGGCGGTCTGTAAATAATCAAGTCTGGACCAGACAATCCAGTGATTGATATCATGAGCATCGATCCACGCAATTGGGTGAGGAGAGGTGAAATTGGGTTTAACGTCGCGTCCAAGATTATTGCACTTATATAGCGACGTGCATATGCAAGTGTGTGTGTGTGGCTGCTTGTACTAGTCCGGACTGATACCGAATTATAGTGCTAGCTCACTGAGATACCATGCCGCAGTTTAACATGAATACCCCACTCAGACACAGTATACTGACTCCGAGCCGACCAGTCCTTGTTTTAGCCCCTTAATGCCGAGCGCCAGACAGGGTAACAACAAGTACCATCTTTTAACGTCTTTTGGTATGATGCGGGCGGGGATCCAACCCCGGACCTTCCGCTCTCCGGGCGGACGCTCTGCCACAAGACCACGGAAGCGGCTCACGCAATTGGGAATCGATGACATGCATCAACCAAGTCAGCGAGCCTGACCACCCGATCCCGTTAGTCGCCTTTTACGACAAGCACAGTCGCATTTTACTGCAAGCATGGGTTGCTGAAGACCTATTCTACCCCGGAATCTTCACGGGTCACATGGATCAAGGGACGTAACTGTCAAAATAATTTACGGGACCAATTTTTTTAACTCGTCTTGAAAAGTATCTCTTCGTCAAGCATGCAAACTTTCATTCAGATAAGACCCGTGAAGATTCCGGGGGTAGAATGGGTCTTCAGTAACCCATACTTGCCGTTAAAGGCGACTAACGGGATCGGGTGGTGAGGGGGGTATTTGGATATTTACAATTATATAATGGGAGATATATTTCTTAAATGATCCAATTCATGGCACTAGTATAAAATGGAATTCATCACCAATTTTATGTTTAGAAAGAGTGGATCGATGCTCATGATATCAATCACTGGATTTGTCTGGTCCAGACTATTTACAGACCGCCGTCATATAGCTGGAATATTGCCGAGTGTGGCGTTAAACAGGGCCATAAGTGAAAATACGATACCAAATTTTCGAACAAATGAGGCCATGAGCAGGAAAATCTGTAAAATTTCATTTCTGACTAAATTAGTCAGATATTTGTCCTTGATGTTTTTTATTTTACTAGTACTGTTATTTTTATTTCTCTTGGTACACCAAGTTTCCACAGGCATTGAATGTCTGTTCACCAAGTGAAAATTACCCCCGTCTCTTTAAAACGTTGTGGTATATTTATGTTCGTGGTAATACCGACATTAGTGAAAAGCAAACATAATACAAAAAGGAAGCTATAAATGTATATTTATTGTAACAGATAAATGCGATAACAAGTGTTACGAGTGGTATGAACGTCAGGGGTTCCCACTAATACCACAAATAATTACAAGAATCACAACAATCTCTGAAGTTTAAAGCTAGATTTAACAATTAAAACAAAGGTAAGTATATAACAATTCTCAGTTACTGGGCAAGGCACTCGTACACATCTATTTAGGCAAAGCAATATGGCAAAATGCAATATAGATAATAGTCACCTCAGATTTCTTGACATCACATTCTAATGAATTCCATTTCACATTGTTCCAAACTTATATAATCACAGTTCACAGGATAACTGGGTAACAACAGTTTCCTCCTTCGAAGCGTCGACGTCGACCTGACCGTCTATCTTTGTCTCCGGACGTAACGCTGGGCTGAACTGCCCTCGTTCAGTTAAACCATATTTCTCCCTCCATTTCTTTTTTCTTCCCCCTTTCTGTTCGATAACTTGCCGTCATATAGCAAACAAATTTCCAAGTAAGCTATCTACTTCAGCACACATGTACAACAAAAGGTTGATCGGCCAACACCAATCAGTTACAAAGCCAACTCCAATCACCCCACAAGCACGCTTCTCCCCGTCAGGCAGCTTGCTTAACTCAATCAAGCATGACGCCGTCCACCCAAACTGGACCCCTTGTGAACCACACAAATATACAACGTCACTCATAACACAAGGAATAAAAAGGTCTTCTAGATCTGATCTGAGGGCAGCAGGAACGTTAGCGACCCAGGTGTTGCACGGGTGAGAACCAATATGGAGGTGTGGAAATGCTTCACCTGAAACAATAAAGTATTTGTCAAGTAAGTAATACTTAGTTGTTTCCGTGGTATGACTGCTATTTTACCTTTGTGTAATATTTTACAATGGAACAGAACAGGTGTAACGGGTGCCAAGATAAGTAAATGAGAAATACAAAAGGCTGAAATAAATTATTATTTTATATAAAATTATAAATACTAGGATTTAATAAATTTTCCATCACTACATGGCACAGGTTACTAAAGGAGCTTGATTGGCAGGTGCAATGTTGAAAGTTGATCATCTTTGATGTGGCAGTTTTCTTCATCTGAAAATATAAAACGTTTTCAGTTTTTTCTTGAAAAGTTGAAATATGAATGCTTTTAAGCGATATGAATGTTATATGTTCCAAGAATACAATTGTTCATATTTTCCAGCAGCAACACCCCAAAACAGATCGTATTGTCTCGCTAAGCAAGATTAAGAAGTGAAAAAAAGACGAACAACCCAAAATAAATTAGTTTATTATGAAATATCCATAGGGAATGGAAATAATGTGTTTTCCAACACTAGATGGCATAGGCGACTGTAGGAACTTGATTGACAGTTGATTATCCTCCTTTGGCGAGGCAGTCACCTAAAATTAAAAATTTAAAAAATTAACACTTCGATGAGTAATTGGTTTTACAATTTTGTATTCGCGGTCAGGTAGAGTACAACTATTTACGAAACATACCACCCCTGATGCTTGCCTCAGGATTAAGTTTTATACACAAAATAAATTGAAAAGGGAGACACATGCATATATGAATATATATATACACACACAGAATGAATGCAGTGTCATATATACACACAGACTTCTAATTTGCATAAATAAATAACAGAAACAAAGTGTAAATATTAAAATAGTATGCATAAAGTAAATAAACACTTTCAACTCTACTGGTACTCGGGGGGTGGGGGGAAAGAACAAAACGTGAAAGTTTCCAAATTTTTATTGCATACAAAACTCTTCACGATGTTTATGGATTACTGGAACTGGCGACAGACGCTGGAGATACCTGGAAATATAGAAACATGTTTACTGGCCGGGTATACGTGCCATGCCTGCATCTGCGAGGCAAATATGTATAATTAATTATGGCAGCTGCAAATGAAATTCTGAAGATGGCAATTTAAGAACGCGAACCCGCTACTCCTACGTCACCCATAATTTAGAAATATGTATAAAAAAATGGTAATTCTAAATTTTGGATTTTGGTGTGAAAGTAAATACTAACCAACCACATGAGGTTTTGTTTTACAGACTACCGAACCACAAATGTCATGTCTATTCCATTGGAGTAATAAGTTCTCTCGATTCAAGAAAAGACATGAATGTAATCAAAATATTCTCACAGCAAAACGTTTCTGAATCACAACACATGAGAATAGCACTGAACTAACTTTCAACTGACGACGGTCTATGAATTAGCATGAACTTATATTCGGGCGCACATAGAACAAAACAGATGCCTTGCAGTCAAAGTACACATGAACATACATTTATACAACCAGGCATACTGGCCTCACCACGTCACAGACGTAAATACACACAACAATATTCATTCCGAACGGCAGGAGCAATATCTCAAAAACGGGATTCAGTCCCGAAAACCAGGAGCTCACATCCAAGCAACAGCTCTGGTGTTAACTACCGCATTCACAGGAGATGGGCGTTTCTGAAATAGAAACCAAGGAAGAAATCAACACCACATTAAATACCACACACCTTTAATATATAAATAATCTGCACTCGTGCCTTAACACGCACATACCTATGTACAACCAAAGTCACCCAATACACATTACTTACCTCACAATAGCAGAAATTGCCTTCTCACCGGCTACCCGTTCCAGAACAGGGGTTGGGACATACTGTACCCTTACAGAGGCTCTAACCACACCATCTACATCAATGTGTATATGGGAGTGAACTAAATACATTTACAAAACACACACTAAAAATTACCTAACAAACACTCACATCTTAGTACTCCCCAAAAACTGGATATCCAACGACAATTTTTAATCTGTACTCCTACTTCCCTGCTACCACCCTCTTGGCCTCATAGCTGAAATATTGCCGAGTTCGGCGTTAAACAAAAGAAACAAACCAACTTCTTGGCCCGATGGTTGAAAAGGCCGGGCCGTTCGAGACACTCGCTTATGGGTAGGATGCACTCGCAGTTAGCACATCATCACCAGGTTTGCCTGCTACGGCCTGTCTACTTGGTTCTAAAATACAGAGCTGAAATATTCATTTCAGTTTGTGATCGTGACACACACATACATATATACATAAGCAATGGTAATAAATTAACAAGTTTTCATGGACGAAAAACGTATCGCATTCAAATCTGATGTCACCAGGACTGGAATAACGAATAAATGTAAAACTTGGATGCTGCACTACTATACGCTACTGGAATGGATTGAGGTTATCACCGACATTAGCGCCAATGCTGTACTTTAGTGTGGTAGTTCATGTAGCATGATTTGGAAGGATTCACACACAGAGGGACTGCATTAAATTGATGATTTGGCTCGCTTACATGGATTGTGAGCACATTTTGTACCTGGATGGTGAACTGGAAATACCTTGTGCATCTTTTCACAAACCACACACCAAGTGTCATTGCTACCATCTAAGCACTCCTGCTCCAACGATGTCACTGATCTCGATCGAAAGAGTGGTCGGGTAGCCTAGTGGTTAAAGCGTTCGCTCGTCAATCGAAGACCCGGGTTTGATTTCCGACATGGGCACAATGTGTGAAGCCCATTTCTGCTGTCCCCCGCCGTGATATTGCTGGAATATTGCTAAAAGCGGGGTAAAACCATACTCACTCCTTTTGTTGTTTAAAGCCGCACTCAGCAATATTCCAGCTCAGCTGCTTCCTGTCCTGACGAAAACCACCAATCAGTTGATGCTGCATGTCACGCTTGCGTTTCCCCATCAGGTTTGGTTGATGAATGTAACTTCAATGAGATGAGCATTGTATATGGCTCTTATTACGTGTATTTTGATCGAGCCTGTACACCCCGTGCACATACTTACCATAAACAGTGCGCATGGTGTGTTGGGGTATCTCATGTTTCACCGTCCTTCTTGGCCGTCTTCCTCGGGAGAGTGCGCTGTGCTTAAGGTAGAAGGCGAGGTGAAATGGGGGATTAACGTCGCGTCCAAGGTTGGATGGTTTGTTGTTTGACGCCGCACTCAGCAATATTCTAGCTATATGAGGGCGGTCTGTAAATAATCAAGTTTGGACCAGACTATCCAGTGATTGACATGAGCATCGGTCCACCCAATTGGGATAGGATGACATGCATCAACCAAGTCAGCGAGCCTAACCACCCGATGCCGTTAGTCGCCTCTTACAAGTATGGGTTGCTGAAGACCTATTCTATTCCGGATCTTCACGCCGCGTTTGAATTGCAAAGTACATGTAATTGCTATAACAATGTGTGGAATATCAAACACCACGTATCAGAAGTAAATTCTAATAGGTTGTGTACAAAGTTCCTAGAAATAGTAATTAATTTCATTTCTATAAGATCTAAACGACTCATTTGTTCCCCATCTGTGATTTGTTGGTTGTTGAACGTCACACTCAGCAATATTCTATCTATATGACGGCGGTCTGTAAATAGAGTGGACCAGAAAAGTGAAAATACGATACCAATTATCGAACTAATGAGACCAGGAAAATCTGTAAAATTTCATTTCTGACTAAATTAGTCAGATATTTGCCCCCTCAATGTTTTTTTTAACTCTCAACCCCAGTCAACCAGTTATTTCCCTTGGTGCACCAAGTTTCCACAGGCATTGAATGTCTGTTCACCAAGTGAAAATTACACCCGTCTCTTTAAACAGTTCTGGTATATTGATGTTTGTGGCAATACCAACAGTGAAAAACAAATAGAAAAAGCTAGCTATGAACATATTAATTGTAACAGACAATGGGGTAACAGGGAATAAATAGGTCTTCTGGTCTTCGGGCAGCAGGAGGACGGTTAGCGACCATCACAACTTGGCACAGGTTACTGAAGGAGCTTGATTGGCGGGTGCGATGTTGAAAGTTGATCATCGTTGATGTGGCAGTTTTCTTCACCTGAAAATATAAAACGTTTTCAGATTTTTCTTGATGAAAAGTTGAAATATGAATGCTTTTAAGTGATATGAACTATTGTATTCTTGGATCAAATTTAGCATTCATATTTTCCAGCAGCAACACCCCAAAACAGATCGTATTGTCTCGCTAACCAAGATTAATAAGTGAAAAAATCAAATATAAATTAGTTTATTATGAAATACATAGGCACTGCGAATAAATGGTTTCCAACACTAGATGGCATAGGCGACTGTGGGAACTTGATTGACAGTTGAACATGTGGATTATCTCCCTTTGGCGAGGCAGTCACCTAAAATGAAACCAAATATATTTTTTTAACACTTTGATGACCAATTGGTTTTACAGTTTTGGATTTGAGGTCAGGTAGAGTACAACTATTTACGAAACATACCACCCCTGATGCTTGCCTAAGGATTAAGTTTTACACACCAAATAAATTGAAAAGGGAGACTCATGCATAGTTCATAACAAAAGAAAACAATTAGCATCCAAGATAACAAAATGAATAAAAATACCACGCACGCACAGAAATGCAGTGTCATATGCACACAAAGAATTCTAATTTGCATAAATAAATACAATAACAGAAACAGTGTAAAAATTAAATTAGGATGGATAAAGTAAATAAACACTTTCACAACTCGTCTAGTACTCAGGAAAAACAAAACGTGAAAGTTTCTAAATTTTTATTGCATACAAAACTTTTCACGATGTTTATGGATTACTGGAACTGGCGACAGGCGCTGGAGATACCTGGAAATATAGAAACATGTTTACTGGCCGGGTATACGTGCCATGCCTGCATCTGCAAGTGCGAGGCAAATATTAGGTATAAGTAATTATGGCAGCTGCAAATCAAATTCTGAAGATGACAATTTAAGAACACGGACTCGATACGCCTACGTCACTACATGCCCGTTATTTTACACATATTTTAGAAATGTATACAAATTGAAATTCTAAAGTTTTTTGTGTGAAAGTTAATACTAACCAACCATATGAGGTTTAGTTTTACAGACTACTGAACCAGTGTTAGTCTATTCCATTTGAATAATTATAAATTCTCGAGTGAAGAAAAGACATGAATGTAATCAAAACGTTTCTAAATCACAACTCATAAGTGCACTGAACTAACCTTCAGGCAAACATTAAACTGGTGATGTTCTAAATTAACACGAACTTATTTTCAGGCGCACATAGAACTAAAGAGATATGCCTTGCATGTCAAAGTACACATGAACATACATCAATACAACCAGGCATACTGGCCTCCTCACCACGTCACAGACGTAAATATACACAAAACAATATTCATTCCGAACAGCAGGAGCAATATCTCCGAAACAACGGGATTCAGTCCCGAAAACCAGGAGCTCACATCCAAGCAAACAGCTCTGAAGGTAACTACCGCATACACAGGAAATGGGCGTTCTGAAATAGAAACCAAGGAAGAAATCAACACCACATTAAATACATGCACACACCTTTAAAAATATATAAATAATCTGCACTCGTGGCTTAACACGCACATACCTATGTACAACCAAAGTCACCCAATACACATTACTTACCTCACAATAGCAGCAATTGCCTTCTCACCGGCTACCCGTTCCAGAACAGGGGTTGGGACATACTGTACCCTTACAGAGGCTCTAACCACACCATCTACATCAATGTGTGTATGGGAGTGAACAAATACATTTACAAACCACACACTAAAAATGACCTAACCAACACTCACTTTCATCTTAGTACTCACCAAAAACTGGATATCCAACGACAGTTTTTAATCTGTACTCCAACTTCCCTCCTACCAACCTCTTGGCCTCATATAGCTGAAATATTGCCGAGTGTGGTGTTAAACAAAAAAACCAAACCAACCTCTTGGCCTGATGATGGTTGAAAAGGCCGGGCCGTCCGAGACACTCGCTTATAAACGGGTAGGATGCACGTGCGCGCTCGTGCAGTTAGCACATCACCACCATCTGGTTTGCCTGCTACGGCCTGCCTACTATTAGGTTCTAAAATACAGAGCTGAAATATTCATTTCAGTTTGTGATCGTGACACACACATATATACATAAGCAATGGTAATAAATTAACAAATTTTCATGGACGGAAAACGTATCGCATTCAAAACTGATGTCACCAGGACTGGAATAACGAATAAATGTAAAACTTGGATGCTGCTCTATTCTACGCTACTGGAATGGATTGAGGTTATCACAGACATTAGCGCCAATGCTGCACTTTAGTGTGGTAGTTCATGTAGCATGATTTTGAAGGATTCACACACAGAGGGACTGCATTAAATTGATGATTTGGCTCGCTTACATGGATTGTCAGCACATTTTGTACCTGGATGGTGAACTGGAAATACCTTGTGCATCTTTTCACAAACCACACACCAAGTGTCATTGCTACCATCTAAGCACTCCTGCTCCAACGATGTCACTGATCTCGATCGAAAGAGTGGTCGGGTAGCCTAGTGGTTAAAGCGTTCGCTCGTCAATCGAAGACCCGGGTTCGATTTCCGACATGGGCACAATGTGTGAAGCCCATTTCTGCTGTCCCCTGCCGTGATATTGCTGGAATATTGCTAAAAGCGGGGTAAAACCATACTCCTTTTGTTGTTTAAAGCCGCACTCAGCAATATTCCAGCTCAGCTGCTTCCTGTCCTGACGAAAACCACCAATCAGTTGATGCAGCACGTCACGCTTGCGTTTCCCCCCCATCAGGTCTGGTTGATGAATGTAACTTCAATGAGATAAGCATTGTATATGGCTCTTATTACGTGTATTTTGATCGAGCCTGTCCATCCCGTGCATATACTTACCAGAAACAGTGCGCATTTTGGGTTGGGGTATCTCATGTTTCACCGTCCTTCCTCTTGGCCGTCTTCCTCGGGAGAGTGCGCTTTGCTTAAGGTAGAAGGTGAGGTGAAATGGGGGATTAACGTCGCGTCCAAGGATGGATGGTTTGTTCTTTGACGCCGCACTCAGCAATATTCTAGCTATATGAGGGCGGTCTGTAAATAATCAAGTTTGGACCAGACTATCCAGTGATTGACATGAGCATCGGTCCACCCAATTGGGATAGGATGACATGCATCAACCAAGTCAGCGAGCCTAACCACCCGATGCCGTTAGTCGCCTCTTACAAGTATGGGTTGCTGAAGACCTATTCTATTCCGGATCTTCACGCTGTGTTTGAATTGCAAAGTACACATAATTGCTATAACAATGTGTGGAATATCAAACACCACGTATCAGAAGTAAATTCTAATAGGTTGTGTACAAAGTTCCTAGAAATAGTAATTAATTTCATTTCTATAAGATTTAAATGACTCATTTGTTCCCCATCTGTGATTTGTCGATTGGTTGTTTAACGCCGCACTCAGCAATATTCTATCTATATGACGGCGGTCTGTAAATAGAGTGGAACAAAAAATCCAATTACCGATATCATGAGCATCAATCCACGCAATTGGGATCGCAAACTTAAGTAGTTCGTGGAAAGAACACAAAAACTTGTCCTCATTTCACACAATATGCAGCAAGTTAATAAGCATGGAGCAAGGGACATAAGTGAAAATACGATATCAATTATCGAACTAATGAGACCAGGAAAATCTGTAAAATTTCATTTCTGACTAAATTAGTCAGATATGTTCCCCTCAATGTTTTTTTTTAACTCTTTCAACCCCAGTCAACCAGTTATTTCCCTTGGTGCACCAAGTTTCCACAGGCATTGAATGTCTGTTCACCAAGTGAAAATTACACCCGTCTCTTTAAACAGTTCTGGTATATTGATGTTTGTGGCAATACCAACAGTGAAAAACAAATAGAAAAAGCTAGCTATGAACATATTAATTGTAACAGACAATGGGGTAACAGGGAATAAATAGGTCTTCTGGTCTTGGGCAGCAGGAGGACGGTTAGCGACCCAGGTGCTGCCCGGGTGAGAACCAATATGGAGGTGTGGAAATGCTTCACCTGAAACAATAAAGTATTTTTCAATAAAACTCGTTTGGTTTCTGTGGTATGACTGCTATTTTACCTTTGTGCAATATTTTTCCAATGGAACAGAACAGGTGTAACGAGTGCTGTTTCCTATTCGAGGTACACTCGTTTGCCAAGGTAAGTAAATACGAGAAATACAAAAGGCTGAAATAAATTATTATATTATATAGTATATAAAGACAAGGATTTATTAAGTTTTCCATCACAACATGGCACAGGTTACTGAAGGAGCTTGATTGGCGGGTGCGATGTTGAAAGTTGATCATCTTTGATGTGGCAGTTTTCTTCATCTGAAAATATAAAACATTTTTCTTGATGAAAAGTTGAAATATGAATGCTTTTAGGTGATATGAATGCTAAATTTGATCCAAGAATCCAATAGTTCATATTTGCCAGCAGCAACACCCCAAAACAGATCGTATTGTCTCGCTAACCAAGATTAATAAGTGAAAAAATCAAATAGAAATTAGTTTATTATGAAATACATAGGCACTGCGAATAAATGGTTTCCAACACTAGATGGCATAGGCGACTGTGGGAACTTGATTGACAGTTGAACATGTGGATTATCCCCCTTTGACGAGGCAGTCACCTAAAATGAAACCAAATATATTTTTTTAACACTTTGATGACCAATTGGTTTTACAGTTTTGTATTTGAGGTCAGGTAGAGTATAACTATTTACGAAACATACCACCCCTGATGCTTGCCTAAGGATTAAGTTTTACACACAAAATAAATTGAAATGGGAGACTCGTGCATAGTTCTTAACAAAAGAAAACAATTAGCATCCAAGATAATAAAATACCACGCACGCACAGAATAAATGCAGTGTCATATGCACAGAAAGAATTCTAGTTTGCATAAATAAATGCAATAACAGAAACAGTGTAAAAATTAAATTAGGATGGATAAAGTAAACAAACACTTTCACAACTCGTCTAGTACTCAGGAAAAACAACAAAACGTGAAAGTTTCTAAATTTTTATTGCATTCAAAACTTTTCACGATGTTTATGGATTCCTGGAACTGGCGACAGGCGCTGGAGATACCTGGAAATATAGAAACGTGTTTACTGGCCGGGTATACGTGCCATGCCTGCATCTGCAAGTGCGAGGCAAATATTATGTATAAGTAATTATGGCAGCTGCAAATCAAATTCTGAAGATGACAATTTAAGAACACGAACTCGATACACCTACGTCACTACATGCCCGTTATTTTACACATATTTTAGAAATGTATACAAATTGAAATTCTAAAGTTTTTTGTGTGAAAGTTAATACTAACCAACCATATGAGGTTTAGTTTTACAGACTACTGAACCAGTGTTAGTCTATTCCATTTGAATAATTATAAATTCTCGAGTGAAGAAAAGACATGAATGTAATCAAAACGTTTCTGAATCACAACTCATAAGTGCACTGAACTAACCTTCAGGCAAACATTAAACTGGTGATGTTCTAAATTAACACGAACTTATTTTCAGGCGCACATAGAACTAAACAGATATGCCTTGCATGTCAAAGTACACATGAACATACATCAATACAACCAGGCATACTGGCCTCACCACGTCACAGACGTAAATATACACAAAACAATATTCATTCCGAACAGCAGGAGCAATATCTCCAAAACAACGGGATTCAGTCCCGAACACCAGGAGCCCACACCCAAGCAAACAGCTCTGAAGGTAACTACCGCATACACAGGAGATGGGCGTTCTAAAGTAGAAACCAAGGAAGAAATCAACACCACATTAAATACATGCACACACCTTTAAAAATATATAAATAATCTGCACTCGTGCCTTAACACGCACATACCTATGTATAACCAAAGTCACCCAATACACATTACTTACCTCACAATAGCAGCAATTGCCTTCTCATCGGCTACCCGTTCCAGGACAGGGGTTGGGACATACTGTACCCTTACAGAGGCTCCAACCACACCATCTACATCAATGTGTGTATGGGAGTGAACTAAATACATTTACAAACCACACACTAAAAATGACCTAACCAACACTCACTTTCATCTTAGTTAGTACTCACCAAAAACTGGATATCCAACGACAGTTTTTAATCTGTACGCCAACTTACCTGCTACCAACCTCTTGGCCTCATATAGCTGGAATATTGCCGAGTGCGGCGTTAAACAAAAAAAACCAAACCAACCTCTTGGCCTGATGATGGTTGAAAAGGCCGGGCCGTCCGAGACACTCGCTTATAAACGGGTAGGATGCACGTGCGCGCTCGTGCAGTTAGCACATCACCACCATCTGGTTTGCCTGCTACGGCCTGCCTACTATTAGGTTCTAAAATACAGAGCTGAAATATTCATTTCAGTTTGTGATCGTGACACACACATACATATATACATAAGCAATGGTAATAAATTAACAAATTTTGATGGACGGAAAACGTATCGCATTCAAAACTGATGTCACCAGGACTGGAATAACGAATAAATGTAAAACTTGGATGCTGCTCTATTCTACGCTACTGGAATGGATTGAGGTTATCACAGACATTAGCGCCAATGCTACACTTTAGTGTGGTAGTTCATGTAGCATCATTTGGAGGGATTCACACACAGATTAATTGATGATTTGGCTCGCTTACATGGATTGTCAGCATATTTTGTACCTGGATGCTGAACTGGAAATACCGTGTGCATCTTTTCACAAACCACACACCAAGTGTCATTGCTACCTGTAGGCACTGGCCAGTGACCATTACCATCTAAGCGCTCCTGCTCCAACGATGTCACTGATCTTGATCGAATGGGGCGGTCGGGTAGCCTTGTAGAGCAGGAAACGAGACCAGAAAGTGATGATCATTTTGCCCCGGGAAGAGGTATAGTCATGTTATATATCAAATGAAAGCTTGAAACATATGGATTACAAAAATGCATGTCGTAATAAAAACGATGTGGACAGGGTTTTTTTTATCAGGCATTTGAATGTAGGTAAATTTCGGTCAATTTTCTATGCTATTCCGAAATAAAATGACGGCAATACATACTTCATTGCTTGTAAATTATTTCATAGCGAGTCATTATGACTTGATGGCCACAGAATCTTTAAAGATATAGATTCTGAAGAACAGCTTGTACAATAAGTCATCCAAATAGGTATTGTACTTATATTGTACTTAAGTATCAGTGTAATCCTGTGCGAAGACAGTTAAAAGTGAATAATTCCTTAACTACTAACATGGCTTTATCCATGAAGCTATAGCTACTACCCTTTATGGTATGTTACATTGTTAGACAATTTCGCGCAGTATAAACAAATATTTTAACAGTTTCAACGAGACACCTTCACAACGTCGTTCACAGCGTTCACACAAGTCCATCAGCATTGTTTGTGCATTTCTCCTGAGCCCCACAAGAACATAATTCAACGCATGTCAAATTATTTTGTCTGCATGTGCATCTGGTGTGACAGATACCACGTACACAGTGGCACACAAGGCTCTCAAGCAGCTCTGATGCAGATTGCCCTTCAAAGAAGTTCGGTACAAGCGACATGTTCACAGTTTTTGTCCACCCAAAGTCTAAAGGACTTCCAAGGTCAGGCAGTGCTTCATGTGACTTCATCCAAATTTGGGGGCGGCCGTGTAACCTAGTGGTTAAGGCGTTCACTCGTCACGCCGAAGACCCGGGTTCGAATCCCGACATAGGTACAATGTGTGAAGCCCGTTTATGGTGTCTCCCGCCGTGATATTGCTGGAATATTGCTAAAAGCGGCGTAAAACCAAACTCACTCACTCACTCACTCCAAATTTGTGTTTGCCCACGTTTTACGTGCTGTTCAAACCTGGACTCACAAGGAGGAGGGCAAGAGAGGTCTGTATTTCTTCTCATGCACATCCTAGCTCTCGTGAGGTTGAGGTCATGGTGAATGGGTTTCATGCTTTCTTTGGGGTCATACAAATATGCAGTAAGCCGTCTTGCAGCATTAGCTGCGTGGATTACATCAGCCAGAGTTATGGAACTGCTGGGTAACATGTTTGGTGACCCCTTGCCAGCAATACTCCACACTGATATTCTGTCGCCGAAA
Source organism: Haliotis cracherodii (assembly GCF_022045235.1). Taxonomy (NCBI): domain Eukaryota; kingdom Metazoa; phylum Mollusca; class Gastropoda; order Lepetellida; family Haliotidae; genus Haliotis; species Haliotis cracherodii. Next base: position 36,689,724 of record NW_027266343.1, read on the forward strand.
AAAGACAGAGTCTCGTTTTAAGTTTTTCACTTTTGTAGTTGCTGTTGTTTGAGGACTGATTTGTTATGAGTTCATTATATCTTGTGGTGAATTTTGCCATTGATAGAGCTTTTCCTTCTGTGAAAAGATCGATTTCTATCTCCTCCACTAGTTTTGCAAATGCCTCATCATACACAGATTTCTCAGAAATCGTGTGATCATCGTCATTGTCATTCATATGTTGTACTTGATTGGCTGCTCTCAGAAATCGTCTCATACAAGTCTCATGATATAAACCTTCTCGCCATGATATTGCTGGAATATTGCTAAAAGCGGCGTAAAACCATACTCACTCACTCACTTCACCTTTTATCCTCCCAATTACACCCATGTCCCCCACTGCTATTGCTGCTGCATTTAGGTCAACAGCTCGTTCAAAAGACTGAATTGTGAGTAGTTTGTTGTTACCACGATGCTTTTTGAAGCCAGAGATTAAACAAGACGACCACTTTATTGATTTGACAGATCTAGGTATGATAATGTCAGTGAATCATCATGCTTGACGTTTATGATGCGACTCAATACTTCATATTGACGACTGTGTGCAGCTGGATTGTTCCTAATGTGATGTCCCCGTCCTGTCGCCCACAAATCAGACACTGTTCGTGTACAGGTTCCGGCTTTAGAGGGCTGGGGTCGCTTGAATTGCAAGGTTCCTTCATTAATCTGTAAATAAATCTTTGCTTGTGTTTTTCTTACAGAAAATATTCAACTTGCTTTCTTTGTGTTTTCTAGTATTAGAACGTGTAAACCGACAGACGCCTTTGTAATCATTATTAGTGGGGAGGAAAGCAGTATTAACCTTTGGCAGTGCGGCACGGTGTACGCCGTGTCTAAGCCTAACTCATACCACAAGCACTTTTGTTTTTGGTCTTATTAAATCAGAAAAATATATATCTTACACAACGTTTGTCGTCATTACGATCATTTAGCCAAAATATTTAATTTATCCTACTATTTAATACAGATACACATGGCAAGTGGCACGCTGCTAACAATGAAATGTGTGGGTCGGCGTTTCCCGAAGCATATTTACTGTATATTTTGATAAATCTTTATAATTTGAATTTATATTCGCTACAATACCAACGTTAACTGTGTGATATGTCTTGCATGAGCAGTATTTATCTCATTAACTATTTCCTGTGACCATTGTGCGTTTGTGTTTACGTTTAGTGACAACAAGGGAGATCACTCCCAGCTGAGGATGTATGGACAACTACTTTTATATATACAGACATGTCGGCGTTTTCCGATGCATATTTTGTTCCAAATTTCTAGATTAACGTCCATGTGAAATCCATTACGACAAATTTATTTTGATTCTACATACATTAAACTTTACCAAAATGCATACAAAAGGTATACCTCTTTCAGGGGCATAATAATATACGTTTCAATGGGAAATCCGGGAACGTTTGCTCGGCTATTGTGGTTAAAGCGTTCGCTCGTCACTCCGAAGACCCGGGTTCGATTCCCGACATGGGTACAATGTGTGACGCCCATTTCTAGTGTCCCCCCATAAAAGCTGGGTAAAACCATACTCACTCACTCCTTTTTTTGTTTGTTTGTTTGTTGTTAAACGCCGCATATTCCAGCTGCTTCCTGTCCTGACGAAACACACCAATCAGTTGATGCAGCAGCTCACACCTGAATGACAGCATGTCACGCTTGCGTTTCCCATCAGGTGTGTGGTTGATGAATGTACCGTCATGAGATAAGTATTGTATATGGCTCTTATAACGTGTAGTTTGGTCAAGCCTGTCCACCCCGTCCATATTCCCATTTAGTGCTCTAAACTAAATGCGTTTATTGAAATCCGCTCAACCATCTTCTTTACCATTTTCTGTTTATACTTTTCCCTTGTTTACACTATGACATCATTGTCCCGCCATCTCCTTTCAGGTGACGTCACAACGTCTAACCCCGTAACTGGTGACGTCATCACTTACTATCTTTTCGCTGCTCTTGGTTGCTGCGCTAAAGCTTTCACAGTTCAATTTTAACGTCGCATTCATTGATTGGTTGCAATTTGGTTGGTAGTTGAACGCCGGGTGGTCAGGCTCGCTGACTTGGTTGATACCTGTCATCGATCCGAAATGCGTTGATCGATGCTCGTGATGTCAATCACTGGATTGTCTGGTCCAGACTAGATTATTTGAAAAAATAACAACAAACCGCCGTCATATTGCTGAGTACGGCGTAAACAACAAACAAACCGTTTTAGGGTACTTTCAATAATTTGGAAGCAGGTTTTGTCAGCAAACCATTGACATTTCGTGTAGATTGAGCAATTATTTAGACATACTCATAACTTGATTCAGTGGAAGTCCTTCGAAGCTAATTTTCGATTTCTTCCCCTTCAATCTGTACTTTGACCAAAGATTAATTGTGCCCAGCCTTTTCATAATTCGCCTCAGTCATGTCAACTGTTGTTCCCCCCTGGGATACTAGATCATTTATCTATTACAACAAATGTAGAAAAATACGGTAATATCTTGAATAAAAGACCGTTCTGTTTGAACTTTGTATCATCCAAATATCCAGGTTTGTAACATTATTGGATATTTTAAATTCTATTCTTCATATCAACTACTTTTATCAAGTTCAACATTTTAAGGATCATGCTTTACCATTCTTTTTCTGTATGTGGCAGCTTCTGTTAATCGTTGATTCATCTGCACCGTTTCTTCAAAGGACTCCATACATTGAGACAACACTTCATCAGCATCTTCTTCTCCATAGCCCTTACGCCCTGCCATGTACCTCAAAATGGCCAGTCCTTCTTGATTCTCAATCAGTGTGTCAAGTTTCCGCAGCACACTTACTCAACCCGTGAAGACCCGGGGTAGAATAGGTCTTCAGCAACCCATGCTAGCCATAAAAAACGACTATGCTTGTCGTAAGAGGCGACTAACGGGGTCGGGTGGTCTTTCCAGTCCTGACCATTCTGTTCAACTGCTTCTGATAATTTTCAAATGGAAATTATGCACACCTGTATCAAGGTGTGTATGGGGCTATGGACATTGCACACTAAAACATCTGGTCCATACAGTTGACGGCCTTGTGCAACGAAGTACTCTAATAGGTTTTGTGCATAAGTAAAGTAAGCGCCATTTCCTGACAACCTGGGACTGACAAGGATGGCAAAGGCAACGTTGAGGACCATGAAATGAAGAATTCCTTTCAGAACGATTTCTCCAGTATACAAAAGGAACTGTGTATATTCTGTTGTCTTCCACCTGTCAACTTCCATCAAACTTCATGGTTTAGGGACAAAACACCTTGGCACATGTTTTCTGATGTGCAGCAGTTTTTTCACTTATTTCTGAAACTTGATTGGCAGACATTTTTATTTGGTTCTGACCCTCCATCCATATCAGTGTAAGTTTTTTGACTACACCCAAGCAGACTTGGTGCATGTAGTCAACAGGAAACTGTTTCATCATGTTGGCAGATCATAAAATGGTGATACTTTATGGTGATGCTCTGGTTGGGACTGGCTCCTAAATGACTGATCAGTTCGCATTTCATTGTTACTCACACTTTGGTAAGTCATTCTCCCAAACCAAACACCTGTGTGTGCGAATTTGTCGCAGCCACTGTAACCATGCAGATACTTCGTTCCTATTACCATGTCTCCAGCTGGGGGATCACAAATTATACGACCCGTGAAAATCCGTGGTAGAACAGCAAACGCAACCCATTCTTGCCGTAAGAGGCGACTAACGAGATCGGGTGGTCAGGCTCGCTGACTTGGTTGAAGCATGTCATGGATTGCAATTGCGTGGATCGATGCGCATGATATCAATCACTGGATTGTCTGTTCCAGACTCGATTATTTACAGACCGCCGTCATATAGCTGGAATATTGCTGATTGCGGCGTAAAACAACAAAACCCACAATTGCACTCCGCAATATTCCAGCTATATGACGGCGGACTGTAAATAATCGAGTCTGGACCAGACAATCCAGTGTTTAACATCATGAACATCGTGCTACAAAACTGGGTTGGTTGGTTGTTAAACGCCGCACTCAGTAATATTCCAGCTATATGACGGCGGTCTGTAAATCCTGTTCTACCCCGGTGTCTTCACGGGTCTACAAAACTGGGATACGATGACACGCATCAAACAAGTCAGAGAGTCTGACCACCCGATCCCGCTAGCCACCTCTTACGACAAGCATAGTCACCCTTTACGGCAAGCATGGTTTGCTGAAGACCTATTCTACACCAGATCTTCACGGGTCCAGTAACATGTCGGGCACACAACTGGGTTTATATATAAACCCAAATGGCATGAACACCATTGTCATCATCACAATCTTTCTCTTCATCGTCACTGCAGTAAGTACTATTTACTCCTCTGAGTAGCGGGGCGGTCGGGTAGCCTAGTGGTTAAAGCGTTCGCTCGTCACGCCGAAGACCCGGGTTCAATTCCCGACATGGGTACAATGTGTGAAGCCCATTTCTGGTGTCCCCCGCTGTGATATTGCTGGAATATTGCTAACAGCGGCGTTAAACCATACTCACTTGTCGGAATTGTACAATCGACTCTGCTCTTGGCAGTGATTTCAGATGAATATGGGATGATTTTGTCGCTGTTTTTAAAAGTACAACTGTTCTTTCATACAACCTCTCCTGAATCAGTATTACTTGAACATACACACGCAGACCTTCAGATGTGGTTCTTACTGGATTTGCCTCAATCTCAGATGCATCTATCATGAACCTGTTTGTTTTCCCTAAAATATTATTCTTCATGATGACGTCAAGTATTTCCCCGACTAATTGAGAATTTTCTTTCTGAACAACAAATGTTGCAACAACGGCAAGTTCTCTCACATAACATATGTTGCAACAATGGCAAGTTCTCTCACATAACAACAAATGTTGCAACAACGGCAGGTTCTCTCACATAACACAGATGTTGCAACAATGGCAAGTTCTCTCACATAACAACAAATGTTGCAACAACGGCAAGTTCTCTCACATAACACAGATGTTGCAACAATGGCAAGTTCTCTCACATAACAACAAATGTTGCAACAACGGCAAGTTCTCTCACAGAAAGAACATTGGCAGGGCATACCTTGTTGTTCTGTATGTTGTGATCCCCAGCCCCAACGAAGTTGGCGGGGATATAGAATTGGGTTCCATCCGTCCGTGTGTGCGTGCGTCCCGAAATCTTTTCCGGAGCACAGAAACCGTTTAATACTTCTCTACGAAACTTTGCATGTCTATGAGACTCATGCTGAACTGGTGCCTTTTGCTATTTTGGAATTTTAGAAATTTTATTTTTTTACGTTTCCATGGCATTTAATTGGACTTGTGTTCTATAAGGGCGGTGTTCGTTTCCTGAGCGTGACTCAAAAACTGTTAAATACTTTCTTACAAAACTTTGCTTGTCTACTAGGCACATACTGAACTGTTGCCTTTTGATATTTAGGACTTTTAGACATTTTTATTTTTTATGTTTCCATGGCAACAAGTTGGACTTAGAAAACAACAAGGGTAGGGTTTGATTCCCGATGAAATTTTCCACATCTATCAGACACATGCTAAATTGTTGCCTTTTGCTATTTATGAGTTTTAGAAATTTGTATTACTGTGCATTATTTCCAGAAATATTTCCTTGCCAAACATTGCATGTCTATATATAAAGCACATACTGAACAGAACTAGTGCCATTTGATATTAAGGAGGTTTAGAAATATTTATTTTAGAATTTCCATTGCAGCTATTTTGACAAGGGCTAAGAGAATTGTTGGGTCAGTTTCCTGGTTTGTGACCATGACGTGTTAAAATTGGCGGGGATATAGATGACTCCGTCGACTATAGGCTTGTTTCAAAACATCTTTCCAACGTCCCAGTCTGATTGGTTAAGCAGAAGCAAAGTCTGACTCTTCGATTATTCTCGGCTTTGAACGGTTAAAGTTCAGTTGAAGGACGAAAATGCCAACTGTCACAAGGTCTTGCTTGTTTCGAAGTTTCAATTTTACTTTCTAAAAGCTCCTGGTCTCATAAGGCTGAAGGGGTCGTTGTCGGTACAGGTAGGAATGTACGTTTATGTATACAGAAATGTACCCCTGCCAAAATAAAAATAAAGAAAAGTACCTGGTACCCTAAACGGCGGACGAGTCTATATTCCCGAAACCGAAACCGGTTCATGTAGTTCCGGTTTGCATGATTACGAGTGCATGCATGCATCGCGGAATAATGCCGGAATACTTGGTTAATTTACGTTCATCAATGTGTTTATTCGTTTCCTGTATGATACGCTGGAATGCAGCTTTAGAAGATAATCCAAAAGTTTCTCCTGAAGACCTCGTACTGCCATGTTGAATTTAACCGCGGTTTAGTATGCAGGAAGTGAAGGCGGAATGGACTCACCCACCCTATGGTAAGAAATTGTTTTCTGTATTTTGATTTTGGCTAGGGTACATTTCTGTATACAGAAACACCTGGAGTTACATTTCTGTAGTATCTGTGCCGACAACGACCCCTTCAGCTCTGATAAGTCCCGTTGAAGTCAGAGTCTCTGCAGATTAATTTCCTGAAGGTCTTCCCTGCTGAGAAAGAATCTTCGATTAAATTTCTTTGGCAGGGTTTTTCCTGCAAAAAGACATTCAACAAATATCTGCGTAAGGGGCTTCATCTCGTTGACATTGTAAATGCCATCATGGATCCTTTGCTTGGTGTGATCTACGATGCGAGGATCAATCGGAGCTTTTAAGTCTGCAGAGTCAAAATCAATATCGATAAATAAAACTATTTGGTAAATAATTATGACTATGTGTATTATTACATTATTGTTTGTGTTTGTTTGTTGTCTAACGCCACACTCAGCAATATTCCAGCTATTTGACGGCGATCTGTAAATAATGTCTGGACCAGACAATCCAGTGATTGACCTCATGAGCTTCAATCTACGCAATTGGGATACGATGACATGAATCAAGTCAGCGAGCCTCACCACCCGATCCCTTCAGTTGCCTCTTATTGCAGGAATGGGTTCCTGAAGACCTATTCTACCCCGGATCTTAAGACTCGATTATTTACAGACTGCCGGCATTAGTTGGAATATTGGTGAGTGCGGCGTTAAACAACAAACTTGTCTCTGGAGAAAAATGTCATGCGACCTGGTTACAGAACTGTTTTTGTGATGCTTGTTTCTTGTGGTTTATTATCACAGTATTCAAACCAAATCACGGCGGCCTGGGGGTAATCGAGTCGGGTCCAGACAATGCAATGGACGTGATTAACGATCAACACTATTGATTACACACAGTGAAACGAGCCTGAAAACCCGAACCATTTCGTAACATCTTATTATTACGACCAGTAAAGACTGACGGCGACCTATTCGAACAAGGAATACACACTCTATTTTTTTCAAAATGATTTGAATATTTATTTGTCAAGTTGGTAGTTATGGGCATAATGGTGTAAACAGGGAGTCATGTTTATTGCTGCATTTGAATTGCTCAGCACATAATGACAATAACAATTTATGAAATATTAAACACTAGGTATCAGCATTAGATTTTCTGCAGTAGTTTTTGAAAAACAAATTTCCAAAACATAGTAATTAATTTCATTTTCAAAAGGTCTAAGTGACTCGTATGTTTGTGACTGTGATTTGTAAGCAAGGTCACACATGCGTTTATGATTTTATAAGAGTGAGTGGGTTGGTTTTAACGCCGCTTTAAACAATATCCCGGTGTGACAGCTTAATGTGGGAGGAAAGCCCGAAGTAATGCAGGTCTTAGACGTTTACCTGTTTGGTGAAGCCCACGAGCAAGGGTCTGGTGCTGACAGACCTAGAAATACAATCGGGACGATCCGGGATTCGAACCCACAATCAGGTTTCTGAAGACAGAACTAACTATACTTTTAATATGATGTATAGGATGACCAAGAAAAACTACGCCATTGAGTTTATTTTATTATGTTCGACGATACCGGTTATAAAGCCATTTTCGGAATACTCAGCAGAAACATTCACGAATAAGTACCAGATATTCCAGTTATGGCAAAGTTCGCTAAAACAACTCTAACCGTCAGGTAGGTTCTACTTTAAGTCTTACCAAACATTCACTGATATTGGCGATCCAGTCAGAACTTACTATATGGAATATGGATAAACTACTCGGCTAATTGTTATCATTATCAAAACAATACTCTGAGATACTGACAATCAATGTCTAACTGGAACGTAGCTAAAAGATTTTACAAGTTTGGGCAGCTTATAAATTTCGAAACAATTAAGCGAGGACACCAGCCTAGCGGGATCAGTTTCCATATTTTTGCCAGTAGACCTCTGGCTTGGGAAGACCGCCTCCGTGGTCTGGTAGAGCGTCCGCCCGGAGAGCGGAAGGTCCGGGGTTCGATCCCCAGCCGCGTCATACCCAAAGACGTTAAAAGATGGTACTTGTTGTTACCTGTCTGGCGCTCGTAATTAAGGGGCTAAAACAAGGACTGGTCGGCTCGGAGTCAGTATACTATGTCTGAGTGGGGTATTCATGTTAAACTGGGGCATGGTATCTCAGTGGGCTAGCACTATAAATCGGCATCAGTCCGGACTAGTACAAGCAGCGACACAAACACACACACGTACATGCACGTCGCTATATAAGTGCAATAATCTTGGACGCGACGTTAAACCCCATTTCACCTCACCTCTGGCTTGGGAACTTTTCCCTAAATTAAAACTTTAACACACCTAGCAAACAAAATAACCTTATTACTAAGTTGTCACAGTGTTTACTTTTTGTTGTGGCAACGTTAGTAAATAAGGTTGCCACAACCCTTAAATTTATTTTTTTTAAACGTTGCTAAGAGGTTATGGTGTAACGTTACCAAAATACGTTTCTGCAACATTGCAATATTTCACACTTTCTTTATTGACATGGTTGTCGTATATCCTCATCACTTCTTGACAGGGCTGATATGTATATGAAGTTCATGCTAATTTCCATTTAATTACTGCTGATTTAGTGATGTGGTTCTCTGACCTAGCCAGCATTCAGACGTTGGGCCAACTTTGGTTAATACCGTTGGCTCAACGTTGGATGGACGTCAATATTAGGTAGCCTGAAATATGTGTACCAAACTTGAGTTGAGATATCACTTATTCAACCAATACATGCACTCGCACTTGTAAAAGGCGACAAACGGGATCGGGTGGATAGGCTCGTTGACTTGGTTGATACATGTCATCGTATCCCAATTGCGTGGTTCGATGCTCATGATGTCAATCACTGGATTGTCTGGCGCAGACTCGATTATTTACAGACCGCCATCATATAGCTGGAATATTGCTGAGTGCGGCGTTAAACAAACGAACAAACATCCCGGGACAAGCTTGATGTACATGTAGGTTACGGAAACATGCGAGTTGTGACGAATGAAACTGAAAAATGTCTGACGGAACCTGAATGAAGCGGACATAACTAGTTTACATGAGCTAGTGTTGACAGAGTTTGCTCCCTTGTTTCCAGTCATTCTATTACCATCTGATGAATCCGAAACCTCAAAGCCTCCCTTGTCCAGTATGTCACATTAACATAGCCGGTGTTTTATACTGATTGCAATATTCAGCATAAACATATTATTGGAGCGTAATAAATGGATAATTATGAGAGCATAACGTGGCCACGAGAGATCAGATTGTGATCTGGAGATAAGATATCACGACCAAGAGAGATCCGAACGTGACGTGGAGATAACATACTGTGAACACAAGAGATCAAAACGTGACCTGGAGATAGCACATTGTGACCACAGGAGATCAAAACGTGACCTGGAGATAGCACATTGTGACCACAGGAGATCAAAACGTGACCTGGACATTACACACTGTGACCACAGGAGATCAAAACGTGACCTGGAGATAACATACTGTGACCACATGAGATCCAAACGTGACCTGGACATTACACATTGTGACCACAGGAGATCACTACGTGACCTGGAGATAACACATTGTGACCACATGAGATCACAACGTGACCTGGACATTACACACTGTGACAACAGGAGATCACTACGTGACCTGGAGATAACATACTGTGACCACAGGAGATCAAAACGTGACCTGGACATTACATACTGTGACCACAGGAGATCAAAACGTGAACTGGAGATAACACACTGTGACCACAGGAGATCAAAACGTGACCTGGACATTACACACTGTGACCACAGGAGATCAAAACGTGACCTGGAGATAACATACTGTGACCACATGAGATCAAAACGTGACCTGGACATTACACACTGTGACCACAGGAGATCAAAACATGACCTGGACATTACACACGGTGACCACAGATCAAAACATGACCTGGACATTACACACTGTGACCACAGGAGATCAAAACATGACCTGGACATTACACACTGTGACCACGAGAGATCAAAACGTGACCTGGAGATAACATACTGTGACCACATGAGATCAGAACGTGAACTGGACATTACACACTGTGACCACGAGAAATCAGAATGTGACCTATGCTGGGCATAACATATAAGCAGGTCGTAAGTTCTTGAGGTTGGTTGGTTGGTTTGTTGTTCTAACGCCACACTCATCAATTTTCCAGCTATATGGCGGCGGTCCGTAAATAATCGAGTCTGGACCAGACAATCCAGTGATTAATATCATAAGCATCGATCCACGCAATTGGGATCGATGACATGCATCAACCAAGTCAGCAAACATGGGTTGCTCAAGACCTATTCTAACCCGGATCTTCACGGGTCGAATACTTAAGGAGGCAATTACTGAACATATGTCTGCATATGACGTACCGCAAATCATTAGGTAGTATGTGAGTTCTTTACTCAGAATCAAACACACCTAAGTCAAATTCACCACGCTCCACTCATTTCCCTCTCTGCATTGCACTCAGAGAGATCTCCGGAATATTTTCGGTCCTTAGTACACCATGCGACCCGTGAAGATCCGGGTTGTAATAGGTCTTTAACAACCCATGCTAGCCGTAAAAAGCGACTATGCTTGTCGTGAGAGGCTCGTTGACTTGGTTGATCCATGTCATCGTATCCCAATTACGTGGATCGATGCTCATGATGTCAATCACTGTATTTTCTGGTCCAGACTCGATCATTTACATACGCCGTCGAGTGCAGCCTTAAAGCCATACAAAAACAAGCACACTCTTTTTCACTACTACGCCAGGCTAAGAGCATACAACACGTGTGTATCATTGCAACATGCAGTCAGCCAATGGTGTGTCCTACCTATGGTCGACGTCTCGTAGAAACTCCCGTGATATAGTTGGAATATCACTGACAGTGGTGTAACACAACATTTACTCACATCTAGCCTCTCACAAAAACATTTGAAGCGGAGTAAAATACGTCTTGATGGAGGAAATCTTGTTAAGACTAGGCTAATGAAGGACAGGTAAAATCTCCCACATCACGCACATCTGGAGTGCGGGTCTTCAGCAATCCATGCTTGCTGTAAAAGACGACTGTGCTTTTCGTAAAAGGCGACCAACGGGATCGGGTGGTCAGGCTCGCTGACTTGGTTGATGCATGTCATCGATCCCAAATGCGTCAATCACTGGATTGTCTGGTCTAGACTCGATTATTTACAGACCGCCGTCATATAGCTGGAATTTTGCTGAATGCGGCGTTAAACAACAAACCAAAAAAGTGGATCGATGCTCATGATATCAATCACTGGATTGTCTGGTCCAGATTCGATTATTTACAGACCGCCGTCATATAGCTGTAATATTACTGATTGCGGCGTTAAACAACAAACCAATCAACCAACTAAAATCATACACACACCAGAACAGGTAACATAAACCGACACCCCCATGCCTCCCCAGCGATATGTTAATAATAGTAATAATAATAATTTTAATATATCCAATAAAGGGAGTCTACTTCCATGGGTGCGATTGGTCATGTGTATTAAACGGGTACCAAAATTACATGCATCACTTCGTGCTTTCTCTCAAATCTAACCATAGTTAACACGTTCAGAGTTGCGTCCCCTAGGCATGCCAGGATCCTTTGACCGTGTGTTTGAATCCCAGATTCGACCTGATACTGATATGTGTTGCACGCGTGTATGACCTGCGTCACTTCGAGCTTGCCTCCCACATTGAGCTGACACGCCGTGATGCAACTGAAATACTGTTCAAAGCGGCGTTAAACACGACTCACTCGCTGTCTTGATGTTAAAAAACATGGTTTTACTCGTGTCGTGTTTGTTGAAACAGCAACCCAAGTTGACACACCTGCGTCAATTATACGCAACATAGGTCTAGATTGTGTTGCAATAGCTGTCACCGATGCCCCCTGTCATGGCGTCTTTGTGTTGGAAAACCGCCTGCCTGCTGAGGGCGACTGAATCTGCCCGGAGTCGACCTGTGTGTGTACTCAGTTGACAGAGAGTAAACGCAGGTATTAGTAGACAAACAATGTGTTATAATAACGCTGCTGAACCTCCGTCTTGTCACCTCTCGCTCTCTACCCCCGGGTTAGTGACACCGTTATTGAATATTGAACATATAGACACTGCAGCATTGTAACCATATCATTGACGTTATTGACACGCTGTCAGTGATAGACCCGGGGCTGTACTAATGTCCCAACTGTAGGAATGTGTGTATCATTTGCCTGTTAATTCATGAGCCATAAAGCCCACTCCCCCTTCTTCTCTGTGTAGGGGCCGGGGGAGGGGGTGCGGGAGGGTCGGTGTTAGAAATAGGGAGGGTGTCACGTATTCTATTCACCGAAGGCTGAATGGCGCGATTACAAGGAATGGCGATGTTTACAAATATATTGGGAGATATAAGTGCGAAGCTTTTCTATAAAGGCAGCATTATTCTTGGTCACAGTGGATGAGGAATATAGGCCAACTTCTTGACCTCAGGATGACCCATGAAATATCAAAGAATGGTTACATCGTTGACGAGAAAAAACAGTGTCCAATACGTTACAGGGGTTTCAAACTCGCTTAGATGTTAAGCAATCTAGCAATGACTGCATTCTTGCCTAAATAGCGTAGATAGAATGCACCACCCTTACTATGGACCCCTTATTACAGTGTCCCAATCTTGCCTGGAGATGGACATCAAACCGAAAGGCTTGTCTCAATACACTACGCCTGGATCCCTTCTTTGACGGGTCATCAAACATGACGCCTTGATCCCTGCTCTAACGGGCCCCCATCGTACACTACGCATTTTCCCTGCTCTGACGGGCCCCCATCTTACAGTACGCCTTGACCTCTGCTCTGACGGGCCCCCATCTTACAACACGCCTTGGTCCCTGCTCTGACGGGCCCCCATCTTACACTACGCCTTGATCCCTGCTCTGACGGGCCCCCATCTTACACTACGCCTTGATCCCTGCTCTGACGGGCCCCCATCTTACACTACGCCTTGATCCCTGCTCTGACGGATCCCCATCTTACACTACGCCTTGATCCCTGCTCTGACGGGCCCCCATCTTACACTACGCCTTGACCCCTGCTCTGACGGGCCATCATCTTACACTACACCTTGATCCCTGCCCTGACGGGCCCCCATCTTACACTACGCCTTGATCCCTGCTCTGACGGGCCCCCATCTTACACTACACCTTGATCCCCTTGATACCACTAGCTCGTGTTTGTCACACATGGAGTGATATTTCACACAAACCACCTTGTACCTAAAACACTCACCACTTACACGGCTATTTGAGTCAGGTTGGGCGATATCGTATTCCTCTAGAAATGTAAATTGTTTACAGAAATCAAGTTAATTGGCAGAGTATATAAAGCTATTTTCACGGGACTGCTTGAAGTCCGTCTTAATTTCGTCAACCCGGCGTAAAGAGTACCATGTGGGTGGAGTGCGATTGTCCGCTTCATTGTCCACCCATTGTCCACCCACCACGTCCGGCGGTGACCAGAAACCCTCCCTGACACGGGTATATTGACACATCTCCGGTAATACCATTTTACCTACCCCCTTCACGCCGATGACAGTCCTAGCGATGTCTTAACTCCCACCGCGGTAGCCTTAAGTCCCACAAAATACCCACACAGTCATTGTACACTGTCTCCACATTTGGGTGGTGTACGCATTGAACCAATCAATCAAACAAAATTGATTACTTGTCAAAACATGACTGATAGTCATGCTGTCCTTATAATCTATCTATCTATCTATCTATCTATCTATACACTGCAGAGCAAAAGAAAGTGTACATTTGGAAATTGGATTTGATCCAAACATTACAACCGATACCAAAACTTACTATGATTAAAAATATCACCGAAAGATAACTCTAAAACACAACTTCGATATCTGTATCAAATACACCATCGAATAACCATTTCTAGATTGTTTCGTTTTAGCCATACTTTATTTTGCCGAGCAGTTTAGGTTAGAGATGTAGCATAAAACATGTTTTTATTTCAGGCAATCTAAGTCGAAATATAACTTATATATATAATATATAACTACGCCATTTGGGCGTAAAAGATTACTAGCGGTGACAATTATACGAATGGACCGATGAAAATTATCTTTCAGTAATTATGTAGTGTGAACTCTGCAAGGAGACTGCTCTGCATGTCGTGTACTGTCGTGTATGTTCGTGTATTGTCGTGTATGTTCGGGTATTGTCGTGTATGTTCGGGTATAGTCGTGTACATTCGGGTATTGTGTATGTTCGGGTATTGTCGTTTATGTTCGGGTATTGTCGTGTATATTCGGGTATCGTCGTGTATGTTCGGCTCTTGTCGTGCATGTTGGCATTTTGTACTTGTAACTGTAAAGTGGTTGATTGTTGATATTTTCAACGACCTCCCTTTGACCGACGCTCACCACTGCCACGATCATGTAGAGCGACACGAGGTGCTGTTCCATTAGGATATGCAACAACACAAATCGGAAATGTAAAGGGAATTTCCCTGAATAATTATATCTAATATCTTAGGTCTAGTGGTGGAACGTCCGCCAGGAGTGCGGAAGGTCCGGGGTTCGATCCCCGGTCGTGTCATACCAAAAGACGTTTAAAGATATAAGTACTTGTGGTACCGTGCCTGACGCTCGACATTAACTGTCGGCTCGGAGTCAGTATACTGTGTCTGAGTGGGGTATTCATGTTAAACTGCGGAATGGTATCTCAATGGGCTCGCATTATATAACCGGAATAAGTCCCCACGAGTACACGCAGCCACACATACGTGCATGCACGTCACCATATATGTGCAATAACCTTGGACGCGACCTTGAACCCCATTTCACCTCACCTTTATTTTGCACGAAGTGAGACCCGGGGATGATTGAAAATTCCTTAAATATTCATTATAGGTAAGATGACAAAATAAATTTGATGCCCTACGTTAATATACTGTTCCATGTAAAACTTAACCAGGACGCTCAATGAAATGGTCAAACCGAATATGTGTATATCATCAGACACATATGCAAACATTCGTTGCCACTCGTGTCATTCCGGTAAGAAACTCACAGTGTTGACTCGTGAGCTTACTGACTGGACTCCGTCTCAGCGCAAACGAACATAGCGAAAAGCGTAGTCAAGCACTGAAACGACTGGATTTGGCTTCGTATTGAATGCGTGCTTATTCTTTATTAAAATTTAAAGTTTGTGTTTACAACCACTCGAACTTAGTATGAGTGGATGTGAGTACTATCATAATATCGGTATGATTGATCACATGTAACAGTTCATTTGGTACAGGCCAAGATAACACGTATACCTAGAAGCAAAAAACAGATGGATTAACATTGCAGGTAACGGTAAGGGCCGAGTAGTGACGATTGGTATAATGACCACTCGATTTCCGCTTGTCTGCTTCTAACAAGGACGAGCCCTTGGTACGAGTACTTGTAGCGCTGCAAGTATCCTGATGTTAACATTCAACAGTCGTGGCTGACAGTGGCTCAGTAGCTACTAGAGGCACAAAAAGTAAAATTAATGCTTACATTTTGAACTCGTAAAACAAAATAAAACATAAAAAGTACCATTGTGTATTCTTCTTTCTGTCGTTTGGCATAGTGATATGATCGTTAATTTACAGGTTGACCAGTTACCATTGTGAAAATTGCGTTTGATGAGTTGGTTCGATAATGATAGCGCTTTGAGCATGCCCCTGTGTGGAAAGGTGCGCAATAACAAATGACCTATCATCATCATCATCATCATCATCATCGTCATCCTCATCATCATCATCATCATCGTCATCATCATCATCATCATCCTCATCATCATCATCGTCATCATCATCATCGTCATCATCATCGATATTGATATTGATATTATTATTGTTGTTGTTATCGTATTATTATTATTGTTGTTGCGTTCGCTTGTTGCATTAATGTTAACTTTGAGGATATCTAGGTTTCTGATCGAAATGTTCTACACGCACGATGTGATATGTCTGGAACGTGATAGGGATATCTTTCCGATATATTGAGCGGGCCTGCTTGCGTTTGGTCTGTGTTTGATGAGCGTCAAAGGAAGATAAAATGTACTGTAAGATGTTTGCTTCCATTTTAATTTCCCCTATCCCACGCCGCTGGTTGAGCGGGGCCCCATGGGGCTTTTATGACCCTGGATGCTAAAGAGGGTGGGGTTGACATTAGCAACTGTTTATAGGTGGACATGGTGTTGGGGTAGTTGTTGACGCTGACGTTAGTGTTGAGGAGTAGAGACAAGCACCGCGTAGTGTTTGCCCCGACTGTGGTCACGTGGATTGACAGGGACAAGAGTCCGGTGACACATTCCACGTTGGGGCCGGGTGCGTGAAAACATCCGAATCTGTTGAATATACATGATTAAGACTCACTAAGGAGCATTATTTTACAACATACCTTCAAAAGCCACGACAATCACTGTGGTTGTTTAAAGTTCAACAAACATGTGCTTCCCAGTAACGTGTGGGGGTGGAACTGCTATGGAGGTGATGTCTGCATTCATTCAGGAGCTGATTAAGCTTGTTCAATTATCCACAGAAGCATTTGAATTATCTTAATGGCGCATTTATAGGTTTTGGTCTATCAGCAGTTGACACGTTTAGCTTACTTTATTGAAGAACGAGTGGATCAGTCGTATAAATCCCCGTGCAGAGTTGGTTCCCTTTGGAATACCAGAATCCTATGATCGTGGCTCTGAATCCGAAATTCGCCCCGATAACGAAGGTTGGTTTGTCTGTACCGTACCCAGTCCCCGTTGGTTTCACCAGAGTGGTAAACGTCTATAACCTGTGTGACGTTGGACTTATCAACGATAAAACGAAAATGCCACTCAAAGCAGCATTAAACCTATATACTATTGTAATGATATTAACGATATATGAATATATTAAATTACAACTTTTAATTCTGATTAGAGGGTTTAGATAGCCCGGTGGTAGAAGCGTTAGCTCGTCACACCGAAGACCCAGGTTCTATTCCTTGCATGAGTACAAATTGTGAGCCGTATCTTAGTTTTCTTGGCCATAATTGCGTTCACTTAAATTTGTTTTGATGTTGCGTCGTATCATGGTGGCCTGAGTTATGCTCACGATATCACCCATTGGTTTGGTTAACACCGCACTCAGCAGTATTCCGGCCATAAAAGACAGCCGGAGGTTACATAAAATACATTTTTGAATTTGGGTCGAATCGGAATTACACAAATGAACCCCTAATGCGTTATAGTCGGAAATTCACTTTGGATGCAGAGTTTATAACGTCGGTCTGTAAACAATCGAGTCTAGACCAGACAATCCTGTGATTGACATCATGAGCATTGATGTACGGAAATGGGACGCCTCTTACGGCAAGCATGGGTTGCTGAAGTTCCAACCCGGAACTTCAATGGTCCCTCATCAGTGAAATCCCCAGCTACCATAAAAATGTACATCCCAAATGACTTTATCTCACAGTGCCTTGTTGCAATCACAGTTGACATTTTGTTGTAAGACGATGAGTTCATGTTAAGTGTCGTTCCCACATCAGCACGCCCACCACACCCGTAACAACAACCTCTGGTGTTGTGACGTGGACAGAGTGTATGTATATGCTTGCGGCCCGAAATGTATGTTCGGGTATTGTCGTGTATGTTCGGATATTGTCGTGTATATTCGGGTATTGCCGTGTATTCATGTTAAAGCAGCTACCGGTCTGTCGGCGAGGCTATTGTTTGCCGGAAAAATACATTGTTGCAAGATGTTTAAAAAAACAAAAAATATATTAAGGCTCATAGTTTTAATTAAAACTATACCTGGTTTGTCAGTTGTAGCTGAAAAATATGTTCTATCCAAACAAGATTCCAGTCCCCCACCCCAATTGCAAGTCCTTGTGGTAAGAGGCGACTAAATGGATTGGGTGAGCAGGCCCGGTGTCTTGGCAGAATGCGTGTAATGGTACCTATGGGACGCTGCTTATACTATCAATCACTGGTTTGTCTAACCCAGACTCGTTTTTAAGACCAAAGCATTGGAAAAACAATAGGGAACAAGACATGTATGTGCATCCATTTATTTGACCCGTGAAGATTCCGGGTTAGAATAGGTCTTCAGCAACCCATGCTTGCCGTAAAAGGTGACTATGCTTGTCGGAAAAGGCGACTTACGGGATCGGGTGGTCAGGCTCGCTGACTTGGTTTATGATTGTTTTTTTCGATCCCAATTGCGTGGATGGATGCTCATGATATCAATCACTGGGTTGTCTGGTCCAGACTCGATTTATTTACAGACCGCGGTCATATAGCTGGAATATTGCTGAGTGCGGCGTTAAACAACAAACCAACAAACCAACAAACCTGCCGAAACAGACAGAAATTAGCAATGACGACCCTACGCCTTGCTAAAGAATACGTATAGCTAAGACTTGATAACTTGTGTTCATTACCTGTACAATATATATCGGGAAACCCGGGCTAGCAATAGCTATCAGTGCGACCTGGGGCAATTCCGCGTGGGCTGTCGGCTGTACATAAAACATGCAGTGAATTCAACAACACCCTTTCTTTGAGTATGTGATAGTGTCGAGAAAACCAGTAGTTCATGGTTCCCTCGGGCATGCGCAGTTGGGTGTGGGACGTGCTCGCCGCATTCCTCGATAAGTGTTCACCTATATTAGCTTGAACCTACGACCTGGCACCGGAAGTTCTACATGAAGAATACCCTTATATACAAACATATGCAGACAACATGCATTGTATCTATATGCTTCCGTGGCACAAGAAGAATCTTAAGAATTTTTATACTTTTGGAAAATTGACAAGACAACTTCCGGTCTTCACGGCTACAGTCACGAAAATCAACATTTCCACGTACTCCGTGTTCTGAAGATCCTGAACTCCAAACAGCGCTGTAATGTTACATGGACTCACTTGCTCTGTCCTCCGTACACACGATCTTTGTTCCTCCCCGTGTTCTTATTATCATTTAGCATATTTTACGTGACATATACATCCCGTGTTCTCGGTAAATGTCTGCTCTTTCCACAGTTCGCCGAAAACAAGGAAGTGTTGTTTGTCTGGAAAATACGGAAGCGACCTAACGAAGATTTGCCATTATCACGGCATAGTTTAACGCTTAAACTAAACACAGTACACGTTACCATATCTGTTTTAACCAGTCAATCAAACTGTATTTAAAATTCTGAAGTGTCAACAAGCTTTCAATATGATGGTAGCGGAATTATACGGAAATAGCGTTCTTCCTTATCGCCGCGAATGCCGATACGGCGTAAAGCATTATTCACTCACTCACTCACTCACTTTCTTCTCAAATACAAAAGGCTACTCAAGATTTGTTTGTTTGTTTGTTTATTATTTAACGCCGCACTCAGCAATATTCCAGCTATATGACGGCGGTCTCTCTAATCGAGTCTGGACCAGACAATTAAGTGATTGACAGCATGAGCATCGATCCACGCAATTGAGGTACGATGACAAGCATCAACCAAGTCGCGTAGTCGCCTTTTACGCCAGCATGGGTTGGCTACACAAGACAACACAGGCATTATATCGTGTCATTGATCTCCTATCAACAGGAGAGATACACATGTACATGTACATGTACGTATCGTTCAAAGAGATCAGGGGCGGTCGGGTAGCCTAGTGGTTAAAGCGTTCGCTCGTCACGCCGAAGACCCGGGTTCGATTCCCGACATGGGTACAATGTGTGAAGCCCATTTCTGGTGTCCCCCGCCGTGATATTGCTGGAATATTGCTAAAAGCGGCGTAAAACCAAACTCACTCACTCACTAAAAAGAGATCAAACTCGTTAAAAAAATAGTTTACTTTTCCAGGTCGAAACAAGTGTAACTTACCAATCTGTTTAAGATCAAATCTGGGACCCATGCACACCTCATTTAAATTGGGAGGTCAAAGTTCGGTCATGGTACATCTGACGCAACATTCTATAGGGGTGTCCATTTCATTTTGTTTGTGTGTTTATTTGTTTGTTTTCTGTTTAACGCCTCACTCACAAATTTTCAAGTTATATAACTGCCGTCTGTAAATAATCGAGATCTACAAGACAATTTAGTGATTGATATCATGAGCATCAATCCAAGCAACCGGGGTACGATGACATGCATCCGTTTGATTTTTAGGGAGAAGGGTATCGTATCAGCGGAGTAAAAGGCCTGATTTTAATTAGGATTTAAATTATATATTAAATGTAAATAAATCTATAAATTGATGAGTCAAAATGCGACCACGTGTAACCGGTATCAATTTCTTTACAGTAATGACGCTATCTGTTAAGTTTAGTTTACCAGAGGATCACAGCATGATAGTAAATACTTTGACAAACAAATAGTTATGAAAGCTTTTATTACACAATAAATTTATATCCCCTTATTTATTTTTTCCTGATGCTGACTAGAGCTGGCTAGACTTTATCTTTTTCATATTCTAGATTGGTTTCGTTTTTATAAATACGTGATACTATGTCCCTCAGGCATAGTGCAGGCAGGACAAGGAACTCCCACACAACAACTTAACGCTAAGATAGGTCAGTGAAACTGGCCACTGTTCAACGGTATTCTGTGTTGTCGATTATGATGCAACCCAAAAGCTGTGCCCCTTAGTCTTCCTCGATTCAGCTGAACGTGGGTCCTAATACCATTTCGTATCATTGCTTATAGACCGTTTGTTATCAGCACCACACCTCACCCCCACCCAACCCCCCAACCCCACCCCTCGTGAATTATAAACGTTTTGCTGGTTTGTTCTTTAACACCGTATTCAGCAACAACAAAAAAGAATATTCCAGCTATGTGACGGCGATCTGTGAATGATCAAGTCTAGTCCAGACAATCCAGTGATTGACGTCATGAGCATCGATCTACGCAATTGGGATACGATGACATGCATCATCCAAGTCGGCGAGCCAGATCCCCCGTTCCCGTTAGTCGCTTCTTAAGACAAGCATGGGTTGCTGAAGACCAATTCTAATCCGGATCTTCATGGGTCATCAAAGTCATCAAAGCGATAAAACGTGAACGACCCACGTCATTTCGGGATTTCTTGATACTGATTCAGGCTGATGTATAACCTGCAAAACCAAACACACTCACTTTTAATAACGGTAGTTTTCGCACAACTCATAATACACAAATAGACCAATTAACGACAACGATAAAATCATGTGTATTTGTTAAGGAACATATAGTGCTTGCAGTGTTCGCGTTGACGTGTAAGGCCTGATGGGCCACTAAGGTGATGACAACAATGTCATGATTCGAATCTTAACTACCCTCCTCTGCCTTTAAATACATTTGTGTGAACCGCTTTCAGTCGCTCCATCGAGACAGAAGGAGAAACGATCTTATCACACAGCTAATCACTAGGCTTGTGTTATCGAACATAAAACTATATGGTAATGACGTCAAGTGTTTGGTCGCCAAGTAAAGTAACAGAGGTAATGACGTATCTATAATCTGTAAAGTTGAGTTTGGTGTCTCTCTCCACCATACGTGCCGCAAGCTAGGTTCAGAGCAATGGCATGGCCGCGCACAGGACGTGCCACTTCCGGTTTCCCAGCAGAACACCTCATTGTCGTCAATGACCATGGTGTCGGCGACACCCCCGCACAGTCGCGTGTCGGATACTGTTTCAGATTGGTCTCAATGCTGTTTCCCTACTCGCAAGTACATCTTGCCTTGAACAGTGCGTGGCCATCACTATGGAGAGCCGTTGAGGAGTGAGAGAAGAGCTGCCATCAGCAGGACGTCAGCCATATTGGAGGCCCTTTAGCAGGAAAACGGGAAAATGAAGTGTGTGTGGAAAACCGCTTATTACATGGACAAAGCTTTGGTTGCTGTTTGCGAAATCGTTTTACTAAATATATGATCATAGGGTATGGAAGACATGGGTTATTGATTGGTGGCAATGTTTTGATACTGCAAGGACAATAAAAGTAAATAGCAATACAGTGATGAAGGCTTTCCGAAAAAAAAACATACGAAAGAAATTTATGTTTTGTCTGAGAAGTACATTTATGTCATTTTTGTTAAAAAAGTTGTACAAAACAGTAGTATATGTGTATTCACTCACTAACTCAAGAACTCAAACGCTCACCCACTCACTCAACTACCCACTCACTTACCAACTCACTCACTCAACCACTCACTCACCAACTCACTCACTCACTCAGCCACTCACTCAACTACTCCCTCACTCAACCACTCAACAGCTCACTCACTAAATCACTCAACAACACACTCAACAGCTCACTCACTAACTCACTCAACAACACACTAAATTACTCACTCACTAACTCAACCACCTACATCCAAACCGATCCACCCACTCACTCACTCAACCACTCACTCACTGACTCAACCGCCTACATCCAAACCGATTCATCCACTCACTCAACTACTCACTCAACCACTCACTCACCAACTCACTCACTCACTCAACCACTCACTCAACGACTCACTCACTCAACCACTCAACAGCTCACTCACTAACTCACTCAACAACACACTAAACTACTCACTCACTCAACCACCTACATCCAAACCGATCCACCCGCTCACTCAGTCAACCACTCACTCAACTACTCACTCAATTACTCACTCACTCAACCACTCAACAGCTCACTCACTAACTCACTCAACAACACACTAAACTACTCACTCACTCACTCAAGCATCTACATCCAAACCGATCCACCCACTCACTCACTCAACCACTCACTCAACTACTCACTCAACTACT
This sequence comes from Haliotis cracherodii, assembly GCF_022045235.1. NCBI lineage: Eukaryota > Metazoa > Mollusca > Gastropoda > Lepetellida > Haliotidae > Haliotis > Haliotis cracherodii. Next base: position 36,712,994 of record NW_027266343.1, read on the forward strand.
CACTCACTCAACCAATCAACAGCTCACTCACTAACTCACTCAACAACACACTAAACTACTCACTCAATCACTCAAGCATCTACATCCAAACCGATCCACCCACTCACTCACTCAACCACTCACTCAACCACTCAACAGCTCACTCACTACCTCACTCAACAACACACTAAACTAATCACTCACTCACTCACTCAACCACCTACATCCAAACCGATCCACCCACTCACTCACTCAACCACCTACATCCAAACCGATCCACCCACCCACTCAATCAACCAATGGCCACCTCCTCCCTCAGACTTGTATCAGAACACAGATAGAAAAGTAATGTTCAGGATCCCGACTCTTCCCGACTTGTTCACTGCATTTTTCATAATGTTTAAATGTCACTTAATAACTAAGTTATGAACCATTTAAATACCTGGGATATCCCTGTAAATATGCGATATCCAAGCAAGCAAAAATTCATACATTTATCCATAAAATCTTTTTTTTCATCACTAACAGAATATATCAAAGCTGTTCCTGTAATCATGTATTTGCACCAGGTCATATGTTTATCGATGTAACATGCATCAGACGTTATGATGGAAGTGTACATCAACTTTATCGGACTGTGCGCTCAATAAACTCGTGCTCTAAGGCCCTTTTTGTGCAGGTTGCCCAAGCGAGGGGACCGCGTACTCCTTACAGGGTCATCACGGCGGTGTGTGGAGTTGTCGACGGAGGCCTGGCGCTGTCTGCAGCCAATCTGGCCCATCTTATCACGCCGCGGCTGTTAACTGAAACATTTACACACATACGACTTGTAAGTACCAATAAACCTATTTGAAATCCGTATTCCAAATATTAACCTGTGAGGGTGTTTCGGTGTGGCTCTCTTTGTGCGTGTTTTATGTGTTGTACACTTGCAGTGAGAGTTGTCATGTTGCGTTGGAATGGCCTCTGTTGAATGTGCGTTAGGTGTATCTCATGGAATGTTCGTCAGTTGGGCCTTTGTTGAACATTCTTTATGTGGGTCTCTATTGGGTGTGCGTTGGTATGGCCTCTGTTGAATGTGCGTTAGGTGTATCTCATGGAATGTTAGTCAGTTGGGCCTTTGTTGAACATTCTTTATATTGGGTGTGCGTTGGTATGGCCTCTGTTGAATGTGCGTTAGGTGTATCTCATGGAATGTTAGTCAGTTGGGCCTTTGTTGAACATTCTTTATATTGGGTGTGCGTTGGAATGGCCTCTGTTGAATGTGCGTTAGGTTATCTCATGGAATGTTAGTCAGTTGGGCCTTTGTTGAACATTCTTTATATTGGGTGTGCGTTGGAATGGCCTCTGTTGAATGTGCGTTAGGTGTATCTCATGGAATGTTAGTCAGTTGGGCCTTTGTTGAACATTCTTTATATTGGGTGTGCGTTGGTATGGCCTCTGTTGAATGTGCGTTAGGTGTATCTCATGGAATGTTCGTTAGTTGGGCCTTTGTTGAACATTCTTTATGTGGATCTCTATTGGGTGTGCGTTGGTATGGCCTCTGTTGAGTGTGCGTTAGATGTATCTCATTGAATGTTCGTTAGTTGGGCCTTTGTTGAACATTCTTTATGTGGGTCTCTATTGGGTGTGCGTTGGTATGGCCTCTGGTGAATGTGCGTTAAGCCGGCCTCTGTCGAATGCTTGTCGGATGGGCTCTATATTAAGTTTCCTTTGGGATGACCTCTATTGAATGTTCTTTAGTTGGGGCTCTGTTGATTGTAAGTGAGGTGGGTATGTTAGGTGGCTCTATTGAATGTGCTTCAGGATGACCTCTGTTGAATATGCGTTAGGTGGACCTCTGTGAATGTACGTTAGGTCGGAGGATGAATTAGGATGGCCTCAGTTGAGTATCTGTTAGGTGAAGAAGCTGTTGTGATTGTGCGTTTGATATGTCGGCCTATGTTAATTGAATGAGCGTAAGGGGGCCTCTGTTGAATGAGGGTAGTATCCCAGCAATATCACAACGGGAAACACCAGAAATGGGTTTCGCACATTGTACCAATGTGGACAATAGAACCCCGGCCTTCAACGTGACCAGCGAATGCCTTAACCACTAGGCTACCTTCCGCCCCATTTTTATAGAGCTTCTGTTTGACAGCATAAGCACACGGCCATCAGTTGTCGGGTAAATGAAAGTGTACCCCCCCCCCCCCCCCCACACACACACACACACACACACACACACCACCCCCTTTTTTGGTGGCAAAAAAGGAAATAAACATGGTTATTCGATGGTGATTTGATGCGGATATCATAGTGTGTGTGTGTGAGTGAGTGAGTGAGTGAGTGAGTGAGTGAGTGAGTGAGTATGGTTTTACGGCGCTTTTAGGAATATTCCAGCAATATCACGGCGGGGGACACCAGAAATGGGCTTCACACATTGTACCCATGTCGGGAATCGAACCCGGGTCTTCGGCGTGACGGACGAACGCTTTAACCACTAGGCTACCGGACCGACCCTGTTTTGCACCTAGTAACGTTTTGATAACATTTGTAATGTTTTGGTGAAATCCAATTTTCAAGTGTGTAATTTCTTTAGTCGACAGTTTACGTCATAGAATAAAGACATCATTGATATTAGAATTGCCATCCGTATTTCTTGAAGCAAATAAAAGCACGTATCGCTGAATCGTCGAGGGAAAAATATAATACGATGATTCGAAGAAATGTAAACGACGATCATCTCCAATCAACGACGCTTGTGGCAGACATAACAAACGTCTGTTTCGGAATGAATTTGATGGAGGTAGCATTCTGTTCGCTTCGCTTCTGACAACACATGATCGCCATGCACTGCCTAAATCACGTGTAAATCTCACATTTTATCAAGCACAAACTATTTATGAAGTTCACAATCAAGATAGAATCGAAACTTTGCTCTCTGAAAGGGCTCGCCTAAAAGCGACGTCCGTCATGATCTCATTTCATTCTTGCTGCGTATGTAAGAAGACATTTTACATGTATCAGTGCACAACTTTCTCCTCTTTTGGAACTTGTCTTACGCATCATATCGCAAAACTTAATTTGACCTGCACTCTTTCGATTCGCTGAGCTTTGATGTTGTTGTGAAACAAGGAGATATATTTATCTTAATTATATAACATTACGCGTCGCTCAACATCAGCAGAGGCTCGTCTGGATCTGACGTTAGATTTATCTGAACATGTTGCGTGGGGCTGTATAAGGCCGGTTCGGTTGGCGCCCTAGGCATTCGAATGATTTGTACCTTCCTTTTGAAATAGCGAACTAGGCATATTTTATTTTAACTTAAGAAGTATTTTCCTTGAATAAATCATTTTCTTTTTACAAGCAAAAAGGGGCGACTAACGTCATTGAAACACGTGTACAGGTATGCGTGGTATCATGTATATGCAGGCGCGTGTAATAAATGTTAATAGATATGTAGGCCGATACAGTATGTAACAAAGACGTGTATGGACTTGGGAACAAACATACATGCACATGTAAAACATGTTTTGAAACATGGGTGCAAATATGGGTACACAAACCCGCATGATACAAACGGTTAGAAGAGATATTCTAGTCTACAGATTTGTACAAGCTGTACAGTCAGATATCAGATGTGGTCAAGTCAGTTATCAGCTGTTGGGAAGTCAGTTATCAGCTGTTCGGAAGTCAGATATCAGCTGTTGGGAAGTCAGATATCACCTGTTGGGAAGTCAGTTATCAGCTGTTGGGAAGTCAGATATCAGCTGTTGGGAAGTCAGATATCACCTGTAATAAATTCAGGTTTCCGTCGTTGTGGAGTCAGATATCAGCCATAGTGAAGTTAGATATCAGCTGTAGTGAAGTCATATATCAGCTGTGTCAAAGTCAGATATTATTTGTTGTGAAGTCAGATAACAGTCATAGTGAAGTTACATGTAGATATCAACTGGATTGAAGTCAGTTATCAGCTGTGTCAAAGTCAGATAGCTGTTGTGAAGTAAGATAACAGTCATAGTGAAGTCAGATATCAGATGTAGTGAAGTCATATATCATCTGTGGCATAGTCAGATAGCTGATGTGAAGTCAGATATTATTTGTTGTGAAGTCAGATATCAGTCACAGTGAAGTTAGATATCAACTGTAGTGAAGTCATATATCAGCTGTGTCAAAGTCAGATATTATTTGTTGTGAAGTCAGATAACAGTCATTGTGAAGTCAGATATCAACTATAGTGAAGTCAGCTATCAGCTGGAGTGAAGTTATATATCAGCTGTAGTGAAGTCAGATATGAGCTGTAGTGAAGTCAGATATCAGCTGAAGTGAAGTCAGATGTTTGTTGTGAAGTCAGATATCAGCTGTAGTGAAGTCAGATATCAGCTGTAGTGAAGTCAGATATCAGCTGAAGTGAAGTCAGATGTTTGTTGTGAAGTCAGATATCAGTCAAAGTCAAGTCAGATATCAGCTGTAGTGAAGTCAGATATCAACTGTAGTGAAGTCAGATATCAGATGTAGTGAGGTCAGATGTTTGTTGTGAAGTTAAATATCAGCTCTTGTGAAGTTAGATATTAGCTCCAGTGAAATCAGGTGTAAACGTTCTCGAGAATAGCACAATGTTCACATTTCATATAAGATAAAATGATTTAAAACCCATTTTAATATCAAAATACTATTAGTCACACCGGTAATTGACGCGGGCAAATAATCAAAAACAGTTGTTAGATTAGAAACTAATTTTTGTCGAATGTTTCGTATACTTATCCGATATAGCAATGTCCAAAGTATTTAACTCAGAAGAAATATGTTCCAGAATACTTGAATAAAATTTCGCGGAAAGATCGAGTTGATGGCACAGATATCATCATCACCACGATGCACATGTTCTGGTGGTGCATGCGTATGGTTCTGCTGAACCGAGGCTACATCAACATACGCTACTTGCTCATCCTAACCTTCCGTAGCATCTGTTCTCTCGGTGATATATTTACACCCGACAACCTTCTCACTTGTTAGCTACCGAGGAATCTGCAAACTACTGTATTTCGTCGACTGTGTCACTCAACAGGAGGAAAACGACTGATGTTACAGTCAGCGTGTCTCTGCTGAGGTCATTGAACAGTAAGTAAACAGATGGAAATAAAATTTAGGAGTTAAGTGATCTTTGAGTTGAAGTTTATTGACCTCTCGAAAGCAGGCCAGTGTATGTTTGATAAATGGATGGCAGAACGGATATGAGAGTGGGTGAGTGGGTGAGTGAGTGAGTGAGTGAGTGCGTGGTTGGGTGAGTGAGTGAGTGAGTGAGTTAGTGAGTGAGTGAGTGAGTGAGTGAGTGGTTAACTGTCTCTTATACCTCAGGTTATACCCCAGGTTATAAGGTGTGTCAGCTTCATTTGGGAGCAAGGGCGGTCGGTTAGCCTACTGGTTAAAGCGTTCGCTCGTCACACCGAAGGCCCGGGTTCGATTCCCGGCATGGGTACAATGTGTGAAGCCCATTTCTGGTGTCCCCCGTCGTGATATTGCTGGAATATTGCTAAAAGCGGCGCAAAACCATACTCACTCATTTGGGAGCAAACTCCGAAAAGACACAAATCGTAGACGTTTCAGATTGCCACGACAAGCGAATCCTGACACAGCTAGGGGACGCAACACTCGACGCAATGTTTTATTTATCGCTTGGCAACCATTGCTCCCCTGTAAAGAAGTAGCGACCGTTACGGTAGTGTTTGGATCTGTTGGCGAATAACTTCCCATGTAACTATCTTGATTACTTGAACAGCGTAGACACAACAATGGGTGTTATATGTTATATGCTGTCAGCAGGATTCGAGGTATGTCACGGCGGAATGTAACTAAACAAGTGGTGGATATTCTGAGCAGAGTCACAGACTGTCTGTGTACGATGGTGTGCAATCAGCCAGGTCACCAAGCCTAACCACCCGATTTAATGTGGTCGCCCTGGGTGGATGTAGGGATGGATTGTGGGTTTTATCTCACTTTGGTGATGTTGAACCACATAAATAATCGTTAGTGGAAAGAGCAAATCACGACCACACATCACTCACCACACATCTCACAAAGTACACTCTGCATCACACATCCCTCTCTCCACAGTAAGAAACAAACATCACGCATCTCTCTCTCTCCACACCAAGAAACACGAGTCACGCACCCCTCTCTCAACAGCAAAAACAACCATCACGCATCTCTCTCTCAACAGCAAGAAACAAGCATCACGTTTTCCTCTCTCCACAGCAAATAAACAAACATCATGCATCTCTCTCTCCACAGCAAGAAACAAACATCATGCATCTCTCTCAACAGCAAGAAACAACAATCACGCATCTCTCTCTCCACACCAAGAAACAAACATCACGTTTTCCTCTCTCCACAGCAAGAAACAAACATCACGCATCTCTCTCGCAACAGCAAGAAACAAGCATCACGTTTTCCTCTCTCCACGGCAAGAAACAACCATCACGCATCTCTCTCTCCACAGCAAGAAACAAACATCATGCATCTCTCTCAACAGCAAGAAACAACAATCACGCATCTCTCTCTCCACACCAAGAAACAAACATCACGTTTTCCTCTCTCCACAGCAAGAAACAAACATCACGCATCTCTCTCGCAACAGCAAGAAACAAGCATCACGTTTTCCTCTCTCCACGGCAAGAAACAACCATCACGCATCTCTCTCTCCACACCAAGAAACAAACATCACGCATCTCTCTCTCTCCACAGCAAGAAACAACCATCATGCATCTCTCTCTCAACAGCAAAAGCAACCATCACGCATCTCTTTCTCCACAGCAAGAAACAAACATCACGCATCTCTCTCTCAACACCAAGAAACAAACATCACGCATCTCTCTCCCTCCACTGCAGGAAACAACCATTACATACAACACCACGCATCATGCACCCGAACCACGCACTCTGTATCTTGTTCCATGTCTGTGCATCACGTACGACCTAACCCTGGTTCAGTGAGAGAGCGAGTGGGTGAATCAGTGAGTTAGTGAGTGAGACTATTGTCCTGCCACACCAACACACCCACACACCCACACCCACCCCCCCCCCACCCACCCACCCCACCCCCCCCCCCCCACCCCACCCCACACACACACACCCTTCAATCCCTTTCATGCTGACTGATCCAGTTTTCACGATCAAGTATCCAATAACACCCAATGCTTAATCTGCTACTGAAAAGAAGTTAAGGACCACCCGATTTTGTTCATATTACTTTAGTTAATCTGCCATGAAAGGTGTCCTTAACTTATTTTCAGTAGTATGTAAATAAAGTTAGATCACAGCATGTCATGGAACTATTTGTAGCACTGCTGACTGTTTGATTTGATAAGCGGAAGTGAGCCTCAGTGCATTTTCGTCTTATTCAGTTTCTGCAATATAATACTGATAAGGCCATGTCTATTCCGCTGCATGCCTTTACCACACAGTATGCTCAAAGCGCTACATTGTTATAAATATTCCGGTCGATTTTCATTCTCAGCACCCTAGGGAGTCTGTGAGGAGCTAGATGGTTAACAATCACAAGCCATATCACCCTACCGGATACCCATTCACTGCTGTGTGAACAGAGGCAAATTTCGAACAAAGTCACTTGCACAAGGAGACACCACATGTGTGGGACAGGCCCGAAGCCCTAGAAACTCTCAGGAGACAAGCTGCCGTACACGGTAACCAAAAGTGATCACTGTTGCTCAACTTTACCTGGTCGGTGACCTGTGCGCTGTATGTAGAACTACGTGCCACCACCAAATATATACCGGAACTAGAATAACATGGTGGACGACATTACATATTCCATCTTCCCGAGGCAAGGGAAAAAACTGACTGTTAAAGTCCAGTTTCCACCCTTCCCGAACAAGGCCGGAATTTCTGGGTTCGATTGAGCGCCACCGGTGGCTTTTACGAGTTACGCCTCTTCTATGTCTCTCCTATTGACCAATCAGATTCCATCTCTCATATCACTAGTCTTGCATTTGCTTCAAACAAAATGGCAGCGCCCAGGGAAGATGATCTGATCGATAATCAATATCGATATTGTAATAAAACGGGTCTTACTTCGCGATGTGCATCAAATTACGTGAGCACCTTCATAAAAAATATGAAAAGATTTGGAAAATATCTTCTGATGCGATGTTAGCGGTACGAATGCTTTGCAAATCTTGCAATCGACCGAAATCTGCACGGCAGTTAACGAACCGGATGTTGATTTCGTCACGCGATTTTGATTGGACTATGCATAGATTCGTCAGTGCAGCCAAAATATAACTTCATAATTCCAATGGACGTATTGAGTCAGTAAACTCCCTTGTCTCGTGAAGATGTAAATATTCATCACACAGAAAGATGCACTCTGTCTGCCTCTCTGCTTATCACACAAAGCAGGTGCTCGTGCAACTCGAAACGGAGAGAATAGTTTATCTGGAGGAAGGTTCGGGCACAATCGTTGTAGAAGATGTATTGAGGATAGTTTTGCCAGACTGCAAGACATACCATGAGCTCTCAGTTGCCATGTGGAAACAGAGCACATGAATGGCTCCATACACCAATATCACCTGCATTACAATAACGCTGAAATCATTGACAAAGAGTGAGAATACACTACTTAAAATTGAAAGGCTTGTATTCTTTGAGGAACAGGTGGCAATATTTTCTTGATGTCTATTGCAATAACACCGGTGTTCTTATATTCTCAGTGATGTTGGTTCGCACATGTTTACATGCTTCAACCATCTCAAACAAAATATTTGGCGATCTAGATATACATTCTCCTAAAGCTCATCGGTTTCAAATTCCATGCCGAACTCCGGTTGCAGACATTTAAAAAAATACTTACGCGATCCAATCACGTTTTTGTACTGAACACTGTAATCTACAACTTGATATATATACACGAGTGCCAACATGAACATGCCATGTTAATTTCAGTGGGCAATATATAACCAAACTCTTACAAGTACACAATATATCGAACCCGTTGTAATTTCACAGATGCCGTACGTGAGAGCGAATTCTCCCCCCAGGCGTGTAGGTATTGGTGCTCAGTTGAATCCATCCTCCATTACCAGGATGTTTGTGTCTCCATATGATTAGAGATTAATTCCATGGACTCATTCGCCATCATATATATATTCTAAGTCCAGTTCGGTTAACACGACACTGGGGTAAGTTCCACAAAGCGATCGAAGCGGTAAGGTGATCACACCCCAATACTTTAATATAGACTTACGACGGTCGTAGCAATACAATCGCTTTGTGGAACGGAAATAATCGTCCAGTCACTCCTCACTCCTATGAGTGAGTGAGTGTGGTTTTACGCCGCGTTGAGCAATATTCCAGCAATATCCCGGCGGGGGACACCAGAAATGGCCTCGACTCATTTTACATATGTCGGGAATCGAACCCGGGCTTTCGGCACGACGAGCGCCACACTTTAACTACTAGGCTATCGTTTCATCACCCTCTATAATCTGTTCATGTTTCATCACCCTCTATAATCTGTTTATGTTTCATCAAACTCCATTATCGGTTCATGTTTCATCACCCTCTACAATCTGTTCATGTTTCACCAAACTCCATTATCTGTTCATGTTTCATCGCCCTCTACAATCTGTTCATGTTTCATCACCCACTACAATCTGTTCATGTTTCATCACACTCTATAATCTGTTCATGTTTCATCATCATCTACGATCTGTTCATGTTTCATCACACTATAATCTGTTCATGTTTCATCACCCTCTACAATCTGTTCATGTTTCATCACACTCTATAATCTGTTCATGTTTCATCACACTCTATAATCTGTTCATGTTTAATCGCCCTCTATAATCTGTTCATGTTTCATCATCCTCTACAATCTGTTCATGTTTCATCATCCTCTACAATCTGTTCATGTTTCATCATCCTCTACAATCTGTTCATGTTTCATCACCCTCTACAATCTGTTCATGTTTCATCATCATCTACGATCTGTTCATGTTTCATCACACTATAATCTGTTCATGTTTCATCACACTATAATATGTTCATGTTTCATCGCCCTCTACAATCTGTTCATTTTTCATCACACTATAATCTGTTCATGTTTCATCACCCTCTACAATCTGTTCATGTTTCATCGCCCTCTACAATCTGTTCATATTTCATCACACTCTATAATCTGTCCATGTTTCATCATCCTCTACGATCTGTTCATTTTTCATCACACTATAATCTGTTCATGTTTCATCACACTATAATATGTTCATGTTTCATCATCCTCTACAATCTGTTCATGTTTCATCACACTATAATCTGTTCATTTTTCATCACACTATAATCTGTTCATGTTTCATCATCCTCTATAATCTGTTCACGTTTCATCACACTATAATCTGTTCATGTTTCATCACACTATAATATGTTCATGTTTCATCACCCTCTACAATCTGTTCATGTTTCATCATCATCTACAATCTGTTCATGTTTCATCACACTATAATATGTTCATGTTTCATCACCCTCTACAATATGTTCATGTTTCATCATCATCTACAATCTGTTCATGTTTCATCATCATCTACAATCTGTTCATGTTTCATCATCATCTACAATCTGTTCATGTTTCATCATCATCTACGATCTGTTCATGTTTCATCACCCTCTATAATCTGTTCATGTTTCATCACACTATAATATGTTCATGTTTCATCGCCCTCTATAATCTGTTCCTGTTTCATCACCCTCTACAATATGTTCATGTTTCGTCATCATCTACAATCTGTTCATGTTTCATCATCATCTACAATCTGTTCATGTTTCATCATTATCTACAATCTGTTCATGTTTCATCATCATCTACGATCTGTTCATGTTTCATCACCCTCTATAATCTGTTCATGTTTCATCACACTATAATATGTTCATGTTTCATCGCCCTCTATAATCTGTTCATGTTTCATCACCCTCTACAATCTGTTCATGTTTCATCATCATCTACAATCTGTTCATGTTTCATCATCATCTACAATCTGTTCGTGTTTCATCATCATCTACAATCTGTTCATGTTTCATCATCATCTACGATCTGTTCATGTTTCATCACCCTCTATAATCTATTCTTGTTTCATCACACTTTAGCCGTCATATAGCTGGAATATTGCTGAGTGCGGCGTAAAACAACAAACAAACCAATCCATCAATACACTTTATAATCTGTTCATGTTTCATCACACTCTATAATATGTTCAATTTTTTTAATCATCCTTTGGCACCAGATTTAACCTGAAATTACAGCGACAGATCCAATTCCCAAAGAGTTCAGAGTATGGATAAGTCCTTATTTACTTTTGTAGAGTATTAGGGATTAATAAATATTTATCCTTGTCCTCAGTGGAAGTATTGTAATTGGCTAGCCTAGTAGGCAAAGCGTTTGCTGATCACACGGAATACCTAGGTTCGATTCCAAAATGGGTGCAATGTGTAAAGTCCGTTTCTAGTGTTCCCAGATGTAAGAGTGCAGGAATAGTGCTAAACCCTACTTTCTCATTCACGCGGACGTGTACAGGAGATTTGTAGACATGGTTTCGTTGTCTCGTATCGCACCCCATGAGTTCTTGGTGCAGTTGCAATCCCAGAGCGTTCCGAACAATGATTAATGGAGAAAAGTCAATATATTGCAAACAATGCGATCACACAAAATATGCTTTGATTATATATTCATACTATTCCTGGCACGTGAGAATTTACTACGCCAAAAACATACCGCTGTTATTTTCCTAGCTGAATAAACATCTATCTCATTCAATACCTGGAGAAGGATAACCCCACGTGGTCAATTACATAGCGCGTGAACCGGAAATTACGTATTTACAATGGCAGAAAGTTCGTCTTTTCAAAACAGCAATAATTCTCATTTTACTCGTAGCTGGCATGGTGTGTTCATGAAAAGGTATATACAATTCGAGCTAAATGCACATCTTTGTGTTTTGTTATAGGATTAAGCTGCACGTCGTTGTGCAGGGAGCATCTACGAGCTGTGTGATAAAGTTTGTGCTGCATCGTCTTTTAAAACCTGCATCTGAAACAAAATGACCGTACAAGCAACGTCTATGTATGTACCACATACACGCTTAAACACATGTAACTTATACCTAGAATTGGAAAACATTGAAATGTCATCTGCATTTATTTAATTATTAGCTCATGAAAAACTAAAAAAATAGTTGATCAAACACTAAATGTACACGTTTTACTCGTTATAGAACGGTTGAAAGCGAATGGTTACTTTCAAAGCATTTGCGTTTTTGTCCACTCATTTACCCTAAAAACGCCTTCTACGTTTAAGTAATAAATAGAGAAACAAAAACGAGTTAAAAGCGTGTTTCCAGCGCTTAGAATAACAGAACTGAAACAGATCCCCTCTGCTACACTCTCTACAATGAAATTAGGTACGACGAAAAAAAACGGTACTCACAGATGAATATCCTTGTAAAAAGAGGTATATCAGCTACAAAATAAACCCGAGAAAGACATTTAGATTGACTCGTATCACTATGGTAATGATCATGGCGTCTGCTATAGGACTGAACAACAGGGGGATTGCGCGACTACGCCGAATACACGGCTTGTTGGGGGGTCAGGAGCTATAGGGGGTGTATACGCCGAAGCTTCACTCCCCTCCAGTCGCTGTGCCTCTCTCTGGCTGAGGATAAGGTAGTCGTGTTCCGACACTGAACGCTACAGGTAGATGAAGAGGAGTTACCGTAATTACAGGTAGATTGTCGACAAGGTGGTGTCACAGCAAGAATCTATTTAACCGATTTCAGATCAGGTTGTGGCTTGGATTGGATATGTATCTATCTCCGTATTGGACCTGTTAAACGTATTGGATTGGAACCTTTCTCGAATGTATTGCACGAGGACAAATTGACAACGTTCGGTGTTTTACTCGAAAGGGGATATATTCAAACTTTGGACAGTCGCGACATTATACGAATTTGTTAATGCAGCTTTTGGAGTGAACTTTTATTTTTGTTTTACGGGTATGTGAATGGATTTGGCTGAACAATATTTTGATATGACTGCACGATGTAATATGTGCATGTGCAGATATTGTGTTTGTGACCTGGGATACTGACCTCATGACCTCATGTAGGATTACGTGGATCTCACAATGGGAAGACAAGACGTACATGGGTTGTTCAGCGCCTGCCGATCTGAGGGATGGAACACTGCATAAAAACAAGGTAATATTTCAGTGAGTGAGTGAGATGGGTGTCGCTGCGTTGAACGGTTATGAATTGTCAACTTGTGACGCAGGTTGTTGTCATATACCACATAGTCTCGCGAACATTGGTATGGTGGAATCAGATCATATCGTGGATCAAACCATGTATTACTGGGTGACAACAGGAGAGTCCTAGCGATAACAGAAATGGTATTGGCAAGGTTATTCACCATGTTGGCATCACCTGTCTGGACCAAACATATAGTTTTTTTATACCGGAGATACTTATAATGTTTCTACCGACTTGGGTAGCCCTCCTTGGGTTTTAATAGTTTCTATTCACTGTTAATATACTTATTTGTATTGTTTATTTGAAATATTTTTTGTGTTATGCTTTTTAGGATGACACTATTGCAGTGTCCCTCTTGAAAAGAAATGTTCTATAATATCAGTACTGGAATAGATATATTGCAATATCACCATTGGGATAATTGTTTTGTATCGCTGGTTCCATTCTACAAAGTATTTATGACGTGTTGGATTCCGTTGGTCTTGATTCGAATCCAAGAATCCTACCGAATGTGGTCCTTAATTTGACAACAATAAATCTGTGATAGTACTACACCAACGCGGTAAACGTTGGTCTTTGTCATTTTTTTGGGGGGTCCCAAATTAAGATGATCTGCTGTGATTAAACAGAAGTTTAATTACAGTTCAATTCGCACCCCAAGTGTCGACGGCTGGCTTAGTAGTGGCGTGTCTCACTCTGAGTTGCGTGACGTCATGTGCCGTAATTCACACCCAACTCACTCACCCTCATAGAAGACAAGAGTCCGTTGATTGTTTTTCTAGGATAAACGCTCAAATCATCAAACGACAAATCAGTCAAATGCCGTGCATGCTGTTCTACATGAATAAGTCACCATTACAACAGTGAGTGAAAGCGTTTCATTAATACGCGACTTGAAACTCTCACCAAGGAGCGTGGTGCTAACAAACCAAATATCACAATCAGGGCGAATCTGAGATTGGAACCACGACCAGCAGATACGGTAAGTTTGCGCAGGTGCCACTTGTTACCTCTGGCACGATGGTAATACAATGCATGCAGCTATGCCTTGACCTAGTTGTCCCTGTGTGGTGATATATCCACTTAGATGCGATGTTAAGTTCAACTTAACATATTCAAATAGAGAGTCAAGCCCAGAGTCATAGGTTTCTGGAGTGCCCAAGGGAAGCCCCCTGTCGATATATTTCAGGTTTCAAGACGTGTTTAGAGTAATATCCAAATGTGAAGCCGGGGATATAACTTGGATCGTTGGCCTGTCCAGAAAACGAATCTACCATGAGGCTTACGAAAGTGTCAGGATTCTGGTGTCGGGTGTAAAGTTTCAAGATTCTGGTGTCTGGTGTAAAGTTTCAGGATTCTGGAGTCTGGTGTAAACTTTCACGATTCTGGTGTCTGGTGTAAACTTTCAAGATTCTGGTGTCTTGTGTAACGTTTCAGGATTTGGTGTCTTGTGTTAAGTTTCAAGATTCTGGTATCTGGTATAAAGTTTCAGGATTTGGTGTCTTGTGTGAAATTTCAAGATTCTGGTGTCTGGTGTAAAGTTTCAAGATTCTGGTGTCTGGTGTACAGTTTCAAGATTCTGGTGTCTGGTGTAAAGTTTCAAAATTCTGGTGTCTGGTGTATAGTTTCAAGATTCTGGTGTCTTGTGTAAAGTTTCAAAATTCTGGTGTCTTGTGTGAAGTTTCAAGATTCTGGTATCTGGAGCTAAGTTCAGGTAAGTTTTGAGATTCTTGTGTCTGATGGAAAGATTCAGGCTTCGGGTTTAAGGCCTCGCGCGTCAAGTATTTTGTGTGACGTGTCTCAAATCAGTGTCTGTTATAAAGTTTCATTCGTGTATTCCACGTGTCATGTACCTAGTATCCCAGACGCCATCCCGCCGTCGGGTCTTTGCGAGTTTGCATCAGGATGTAGACATCAGAGAGGTGAACAGGTGGAGCTGCTCGTGCAGGGTCCCAGACACACACATATACCGTGTCTGCTGTACCAAAAAACGCCAGTCGTACATCAGCGGTTCAGTATAATGTTGAAGGTGTTCTACTCAAGACTAACACTTGACACCCGAACATATCACAGACGTCACCCTTATCAGGATATCTTAAAAGCGTTGCTCAATTACACAGGCCTTTGAAAAGAATGAGTGAATCAGCTGGGTTAACACGGCTTTAAACAGTATTCAGTAATATCATTCGTGGAAGCTTGATGTGGGATGAAAGCCCAAAGTGTTGCAGACCTTAGACGTAAACCACTTTGGTCCTGATAAACCTAGACACATAATAAGGACGAATCTGGTATTCTATTCACGATCGTAGGTTTCGGCCGCGCCAAAGGGCCGCAACTCTGCACAAGAAATTGTGGCGTGGTGAAACCACTTGTGAAATGAATAGAGTCCAAGATATAGCGAAATCTGGTTATATGGATGTCAAAACTGACCCACCATCCCTGTATTACGTGTCATTGATGTTACCAGAGGCTAGCCTTGTGTTTAAAGTGAAAGCCCGTTATTCCGATGACCCGGGTTCGATTCCCAACATGATTTGAGTCCCCTACCATCACTATATCATGTGACGGGACCGTTTCTTAAAGCCGCGTTAAACTATACTTGGCCACATTAACGTACAGACACAACACTTATGAAGGGATTTCGAGTTAGCTGTATGCAGGGATGCTCGAGATAATCAACCCCATGTAAGTCTAATCTACCAGTCTTGAGGTGCCATTGTAGAAAGCGTTAGGTCAGAGCAGCATCCAGCGGTGAATGGGTACCCGGTAGGATGAGGTGATGTGACTGTTAACCTCGTTGTGCCACACATGCAGCTTAGGTGTATACTCCCCAGGGAGTATAATAATAATAATAATGATAATGTAGCATTCACATGGTGTATGGAACTCGGCACATTACTAATGAACGTATTATTATCATTAGTAGTAGTAGTAGTAGTAGTAGTAGTTGTGGTAGTAGCCGTGGTCGTCTTCGTCGTAGTAGTAGTAGTAGTAGCCGGGATCAAAATCTTTACGCGTCTGTTTCAAGCAATTGCCGCTTGAGTACTATGCCAATGTAGCGAGATTATAGGCATTGTCCATTGTCCACCACAGTGTTATTTAGAGAAGGATTTGAGAACAAAATCCGATCTTGTTTTCATACAAAATGTTCCCATCTTAATGCACCATCATGTGTCTCTCGGCCATCTGATAAGCGGGGATAATACACTACGTATGTTGTATGTACGGACAGTCATTGCACGCTTAATGCAAGGCATGTTAAACAACTTGTGCTTGTATTGTTGTGGTCACATTACTGCAATACCTTCATACATCTAGTGTCACTCCCGCATCTCTGCCTCCGTTTTATAATGATCCCAAGACCTGTACATCCGAAGTCAAACCTGCAGAGTACTAATCCGCGCTTTGTGTCGGAAAGTTTGGCATAGTAGCAGCGTGGTGTCAAATCCCCCATAATAAATAGCTGCAATGGGAGCCGCGGAGAAAGGTCTCATCTGATAGGGGGTGTTGATTTCTCCGTACAGGAAAAGACAGCTGCCTGACATTGCATAATATCTCAGGACCAGTAAATCTTCAAGATCCGCAAAAAACTGCCCTGAATAATGTCATTAAAGTCCCGCGTTAATGTGCCACTTCCACACTGTAAAGCAATTACGTAGTTTGTGAACAACAGGGAATGAGTGAGTATGCTGTAGATCTTGACATGACTGGAACACAGCGTCTTCTGGCTTTCATAGCTTCCGTGTGACTGGTTGGGGGATTTCAGGGGGACCTGTTGCTGTTCGTCAACGACGGAGGAGCCACATCCCTTTGTTTCACAGCCATTGTTGTGGGAACATGGCTTCTCTGAACACGCCGTGTAATGAAGTGTGTATGTACATGCACGAACTAATTGCTGGACGATTGTTTCTCTCTGTAGGGTGTCAGATCTCCCAAGATTGCCGTGTTGGTATATCCTGTTGCTGGGAAACATTTGTGTAGTTTCAACGATACCTGAATTCCATTGTTTGCTTTTGTTGTTCTGTAAACATGTGATGGAAACTAATCTTTACCTTTGTTTAAAGCTTTCAATCTATATACACAATTTGTTTGCACCACAACAAGCATACGCGATGATTTGCTTGCACCACAACAACGATAGGCCATGGTTTGCTTGCACAAATATGAATATGTGCCATGAGTTCCTTGCACCACAACAAAATGTGATGAGATCTTTGCACACAACAAAGATAGGCCATGATTTGCTTGCACCAACATAAACATGTACCATGAGATCCTTGCACACATAAGATAACCATTGGTTTGCTTGCACCAACATAAACATGTACCATGAGATCCTTGCACACAAAAGATAACCATTGGTTTGCTTGCACCAACATAAACATGTACCATGAGATCCTTGCACACATAAGATAACCATTGGTTTGTTTGCACCAAAATAAACATGTACCATGAGATCCTTGACTAGAACAAAGATAACCCTTGGTTTGCTTGCTTCAACATAAACATGTACCATGAGTTCCTTGACTAGAACAAAGATAATCCATGGTTTGCTTGCACCAACATGAACATGTACCATGAGTTCCTTGACTAGAACAAAGATAACCCTTGGTTTGCTTGCTTCAACATAAACATGTACCATGAGTTCCTTGACTAGAACAAAGATAATCCATGGTTTGCTTGCACCAACATGAACATGTACCATGAGTTCCTTGCATCAAAACAAAGATAAACTATGGTTTGCTTGCACCAACATAAACGTGTACCATGAGTTCCTTGAATCAAAACAAAGATAATCCATGGTTTGCTTGCACCAACATGAACATGTACCATGAGTCCCTTGCATCAAAACAAAGATAAACCATGGTTTGCTTGCACCAACATTAACATGTACCATGAGTTCCATGCAGCACAGGGGGCACAGGTGGCCCAGTCGTCTAAGGCGGCGCCGCAATTCGCTGTGCAGAGTTACGCCCCTTTGGCACGCTAGAAACCTATGATTGTGGGTTCGAATCCCGGTTCGCCCCGATTATGTTTCTAGGTTTGTCAGCACCATACCCGTGCCCTTGGGTTTCACCGAAGAGGTAAACATCTGAGACCTGCATCACTTCGGGCTTTCCTCCCACATTAAGATGACAGGCCGTGATATAACTGGAATACTGTTAAAAGCGGCGTTAAACCCAACTCACGCATTCACTCCATGCAGCACATCAAAGATAGGCCATGGTTTATCTGCACCAAAATGAACTTGTGCCATGAGTTCCTTGACTAGATCAAACATATGCAATGGTTTAGTGAGTGAGTGAGTGAGTGAGTGAGTATGGTTTTACGCCGCTTTTAGCAATATTCCAGCAATATCACGGCGGGGGACACCAGAATGGGCTTCACACATTGTACCCATGTCGGGAATCGAACCCGGTGCAATGGTTTAGAATAGAAACATGTCATTGTGCATTTTCATAACCCGCACCACAACAAAATGATGTCATGGCCAAAACTCCACCTGACCCCTACCCCAGGAGTGAATGGGCCCTCTACCTTGGTAGACGCTATTGTACACCACATGCTGCACTGGCACACATCCACCCCATCTATCTTAACTCCAACTCTGTTTTAATGATGCCTATGACCTTCTTCGGCCTAGCATGCCTGCGATGGTAATGTGATGCGTGTTTAATCTTGTGCGGATATTATTGCAGTTCGTAACGCTCTCTGACTATGGCATGGGGTATTGACTAGCCCTGTCGGTGCTGACGCCGCACTCAGATAAAACACACTCCCCTCTTCTGCCTATCAGTGTTCGTGCAACAACTCCCCACAAACACCTAATCACGGCCTTCTTTTAGCCATTCCGACACACCTGCATAGCAATGTCATGCCCTCATTAGGATGTATGCATTGTACGCACACTATGTAAGAAAAATATGTTCAAAAAAATATTTTCGAAATATGTAACAGTTTCTTTTTCTTTCTAAAATTAAAATATATTAATAAAACTGTCTCTGACTTATCTTGGTATTAAATAGTTTAAACGCCCCACTCTATATGAGGCTTTGGATATACTTTTTCAAAATGTTTTTAGGTATACCTGCACTGCGTCCATAATGGACCAATAAGGCGGATTGAAAAACACATTATGATGATGCGAATTTTCGCATTTAGGTTGACATATTTCGTGTTTTTTTACGGCGCAGGAAACTCTATAATCTCTGTAAGCATGTAATCGCATTATATCCAGTTGGTGTACAAGTTGATGGTTTGTAGAAATGTGTGATCTGACCCAAAACGTAGCCTGGAACCTCATCCTTTCATAGGATGTCCAAATGGGAAGTCTCTTCAGACTAATCGTCTTTGTCATGGCGTCCGATCAATACGCTCTGTAAATGGGCAACCTAATCACCTAACTTGTTACAGGCGCGTACCTTGTGGGGAAATCCTCCCATACACTGTGCTATTGTATACTGGCAGAGAATGGACCAAAAAAAATTAAATTTGAATTTCAAATTTGATTACTTAAACCGAGGCCTCGCGACGTCATATGGTGAAGCGCGCCTGTAAATCACACACACCTGGGTTGTGCTGCAGACTGCGTTGTCTTCCTGGGACCCGCGTAGACCCTGCAACACAACGTACTGAGCAAAGAGTTTAAAATGGGACTCTTAGATATGGTGTTACCAGAGACCATAAAATAGATCTATTTTATGGTCTCTGGTGCAACTTATAAATTTCTGATTTGTAACAAAACTAGGTGATTGAGTCATGGTAATCCGACATGGATGCTCTGAACTCACATACTGTAAACTATGGTTATAACGAACTGAAAGGGATCACAAATTTAAGTTCGTTATAACTGCAGTTCGTTATAAGCATTTATTCAATATATACAGCAAATGGCTGGGACCAAAAAAAACCCAGTTCGTTACATCCGCCAGTTCTTTATAAACCTATTTACTATATTTCTGATTGGAATAGAAATTTCATTTAAATGAAACGTGGTAATTTACTACATATGAGAGGTGTGTACGCTATGTGCATCTATTCTCTGTGTTAGTGCGTACAACACACACCCCCTTGCCGTGGAGGTTTTGTCAGTCTCCCACACCTTGGTGGTGCACAGGGATATATACAAGACCCGCATTGTCCTTGAAGACTTAATGATATCTGTGAACCCGTACGGTGGTTGAGGGACTTCACGATATACTTGAGACCCATATGATGGGTTAGGGACTTAGAGATATACGTGAGACCCGTATGGTGGGTGGGGGACTTACAGATATACATGAGACCCGTTTGACAGGTGAAGGAATTATTGATATATATGAGATCCGTATGGTGGGTGAGGGTCTTACAGATATACATGAGACTCGTTTGATAGGTGAAGGAATTATTGATATATATGAGACTCCTATGGAGGGTGGGGGACTTACAGATATACACGAGACCCGTATGGTGGTCGAGGGACTTATTGATATATATGAGACCCGTATAGTGGGTGAGGGACTTATTGAAATACACGAGACCCGTATAGTGGGTGAGGGACTTATTGAAATACATGAGACCCGTATGGTGGATGAGGGTCTTACAGATATACGCGAGACCCGTATAGTGGGTGAAGAACTTATTGATATACGCGAGACCCGTAAGGTGGGTGAGGAACTTATTGATATACGTGAGACCCGTATAGTGGGTGAGGGACTTATTGATATACGTGTGACCCGTATAGTGGGTGGGGGACTTACAGATATACGTGAGACCCGTATAGTGGGTGAAGGACTTATTGATAAACGCGAGACCCGTATAGTGGGTGAGGGACTTATTGATATACGGGAGACCCGTATAGTTGGTGAGGGACTTACAAATATACGGGAGACCCGTATAGTTGGTGAGTGACTTATTGATATACATGAGACCCGTATAGTGGGTGAGGGAATTATGGATATACGGGAGACCAGTAAGGTGGGTGAGGGACTTACAGATATACATGA
This sequence comes from Haliotis cracherodii, assembly GCF_022045235.1. Lineage (NCBI taxonomy): Eukaryota > Metazoa > Mollusca > Gastropoda > Lepetellida > Haliotidae > Haliotis > Haliotis cracherodii. The sequence goes on from NW_027266343.1 coordinate 36,734,256, forward strand.
GACCCGTATAGTGGGTGGGGGACTTATTGATATACGGCAGACCCGTATAGTGGGTGAAGGACTTGTTGATATACATGATACCCGTATAGTGGGCGAGGGACTTATTGATATACATGAGACCCGTATAGTGGGTGAGGGAATTATGGATATACGGGAGACCAGTAAGGTGGGTGAGGGAGTTATTGATATACGTGAGACCCGTACGGTGGGTGAGGGTCTTACAGATATACATGAGACCCGTATAGTGGGTGGGGGACTTATTGATATACGGGAGACCCGTATAGTGGGTGGGGGACTAACAGATATACACGAGACCCGTATAGTTGGTGAGGGAATTATCGATATGCGGGAGACCCGTATAGTGGGTGAAGGACTTATTGATATACATGATACCCGTATAGTGGGCGAGGGACTTATTGATATACGGCAGACCCGTATAGTGGGTGAGGGACTTATTGATATACGTGAGACCCGTATAGTGGGTGGGGGTCTTATTGATATACGTGAGACCCGTATAGTGGGTGAGGGACTTATTGATATACGTGAGACCCGTATAATGGGTGAGGGACTTATTGATATACATGATACCCGTATAGTGGGCGAGGGACTTATTGATATACGTGAGACCCGTATAGTGGGTGGGGGTCTTATTGATATACGTGAGACCCGTATAGTGGGTGAGGGACTTATTGATATACGTGAGACCCGTATAGTGGGTGAGGGACTTATTGATATACGTGAGACCCGTATGGTGGGTGAGGGACTTATTGATATACATGAGACCCGTATAGTGGGTGAGGGACTTATTGAAATACGTGAGACCCGTATGGTGGGTGAGGGACTTATTGATATACGCGAGACCCGTATAGTGGGTGAGGGACTTACAGATATACGCGAGACCCGTATAGTGGGTGAGGGACTTACAGATATACGGGAGACCCGTATGGTGGGTGAGGGACTTATTGATATAGATGAGACCCGTATAGTGGGTGATGGACTTATTGATATACGTGAGACCCGTATAGTGGGTGGGGGACTGATTGATATACGGGAGACCCGTATAGTGGGTGAGGGACTTACAGATATACGGGAGACCCGTGTAGTGGGTGAGAAACTTACAGATATACGGGAGACCCGTGTAGTGCGTGGTGGGCTTGAAGCAAGCCTTGTTCACACGTACAACCCGAGTATCATCATAGACATTGGTAGGTCAGCAATCCGTCCGTCCTCGTCGGTTCACAAATCTATCAAACATTGACCACAATTCATCCATGTTGAGCTGACGCAATGTCACACAACGGAAACAGTGAATGGTCATCAACTGCCATTCACTCACTCACTCCATACCAACTCATGTCCTTGTGGTCAGTACGGGTCATCTGGTCTCGTGCTTTACAGGGCTGCACTCATTTGACTAGTAGCCACAGTCATGGCGTAATCTCCTCGTCGTCTGGCTGCCCTGTCCAGGCGCGGTGTTGCCCTACTTGAAATAACCACGTGGATTTAAAACCAGTAGGACAAAAGTTGCAACCGTGCTTCACAAAGGCGTTCGTGGAATAGTCGAGACACTGACATAGGGCCATAGGATCTGTGCATAGTCATGACAGCTGGTTTAAAGGCGCACTCTCCAGAACACGCATCTGTATTATTTACCATGAGTGAGGCGGATACAAACGTCGCTGTAAGAAGTATTTCAGTAATGTACGGGCGTTTCAGCTTAAGTGAATGGGAGGACAACTTTGGTGGAAACAACGAGCACATAAATGGATCTAATAGACCAAGAATATTTATCGGGACAGAAATGGGATTCGAGCCCACCGTAACAGTTTAATTGCAGAGCTATAGGGATGTCTCGTGGGTAAATGTGCGCGTCCTGTTTTAAAGGTGTTATTGAGTTGGGTTTAACGCTGCTTTTAGCAGTATTATCAGTTATATCGCGGCGTGTCATCTTAATGTGACAGGGAAGTCCGAAGTGGTGCATGTCTTGGATCTTTACCACTTTAATGAAACCCACGAGCACGGATATGGTGCTGACAAACCCAGAAATATAGTTCGGCGAACCGGGATTCGAACCCACGATAGGTTTCTGGTTTTCTAAAGCTATTTGTTGTCCTACAGACATGTCAGTGATGCAACTGTGACCTGCTTTAAATGTGTGATGTGTAACGAAGTCCTAAATGAAGCTGTTCATTTATGTTTCATAGGACCACTTTAGGTCCATGGGGGCACGACTGACCCAGCCGTCTAAGGCGCCGCAATTCGCTGTGTGCTCTTGGGCGCACCGGAAACCTATGACCGTGGGTTCGAATCCCGGTTCGCCACGATTATGTTTCTAGGTTTGTCAGCATCATACCCGTGCTCGTGGGTTTCACCAAAGTGATAAACGTCTAAGACCTGCATCACTTCGGACTTTCCTCCATATAAAGTTGTCACGCCGTGATATAACTGGAATTCAGTTCCAAGCGGCGTTAAACCCAACTCACTCACTCACTAGAGGCTCACTGCCATGGGAAGTTGTTCTGGACAATAACAGAAAAAAAACAATCGGCAAGAAAACAATTTAAAAAAAAGAACACCTTTATTATCACAGATGATAAAACACACGTGGGTGGGTCCTTGCAGTACGCTACAACGCCCTCGACGTAGGAATGCTTTCATGCGTCGTCACTGACGCCGTCGTTTCTCGGCGACCATCGTGGTAAATATGTCATCCCCGCAGCAATAGTTGGGGATGCTTAGTCACTCTTCGCGACCATCCCCAAACCTCGAGATGGATCAGAAGGAAGCCCATGCCAAAAAACTACCGCAACCCAATGTTGAGCACATAAAGCACTCACGCGTCGTGTTAAATAGGGTGTGACTGAGTGAGTATGGTTTTACGCCGCTTTAAGCAATATTCCAACAATATCACGGCGGGGGACACCAGAAATGGGCTTCACACATTGTACCCATGTCGGGAATCGAACCCGGCTCTTCGGCGTGACGAGCGAACGCTTTAACCACGAGGCTACCCGACCGCCCCTAATAGGGTGTGAAGCCCAGCATGGACATTTCAAACATCTCGCCAATTCAGCCTAGTAGTTTTCTCTGGGATTTACGAACACTTACGGGTCTTTATAATTCTTTCTCTCAAGTACTTGTTTGGTCTTGTCCACTGTAATAGCCAGGATGGTATCGTTTAAAAAAGGGAATAGAACCATTATTATGTGAAATAGTTGCAAATCATCCAACTGACACATCTTTCAAAAATTGATGCGAAGATATGTTATGGCTACAGGGTACCTAATGAGCTTCGTGTCCATCCTTTGTGTTGGTAATGATTGATCGCATATTTGTGCATTACGTATCATGCGTTAGCTATATGTACAGTAAATAAAACAAAACAAAAACCTTTGTGTTGAGCATATAGGATTCAGACTTCGTAATTCAATAAATGTTTAAATGGCTGGTATTACGTTTTGCTCTTCACTTGTATATTGGTATGCTTGTTATTCTACATCGATATATATTTATGTTACTTATGTCTCGATATAATTGTAATTTGTACCTGTATGTAATTGATACTCTGTGTGACTCAACATACGTGTTCCTTATACATTGATATACATGTTACTTGTACCTCGATATACATGTTACTGGTACTTCGATATACGTGTTACTGGTACCTCGATATACATGTTACTGGTACCTCGATATACGTGTTACTTGTACCTCGATATAGGTGGTACTTATATATCAATATACGTGTTACTTGTACCTCGATATAGGTGTTACTTGTACCTCGATATAGGTGTTACTTGTACCTCGATATAGGTGTTACTTGTACCTCGATATAAGTGTTACTTGTACCACGATATACATGTTACTTGTACCTCGATATACATGTTACTTGTACCTCGATATACGTGTTACTTGTACCACGATATACGTGCTCCTGGTACCTCGATATACATGTTCCTTGTTCCTCGATATACGTGTTCCTTGTATCACGATATACGTATTCCTTGTCCCACGATATACATGTTCCTTGTTCCTCGATATACATGTTCCTTGTTCCTCGATATACGTGTTACTGGTACCTCGATATACATGTTCCTTGCACCTTGACATACCCCACCGTCTTAACTGGGTATACTTGACGCTTGTTCAATGTTTTACTTGTCACGTGTACCTGGTTATCCTTACTTGAAACATTGGAGTACTTTTTACTCGGAGTACTTGATCCTTGTTCAATGCTGTACGTGTTGCCTGTAGCTTCATACTCGTTACCAGTGCAACGACATACTAGATCCTTGTACACATCGGTACACTTCAGTAAATGCTAATATAAAATATATATTCCTTGCGACATCCATGTTATTATATCTACTTATATTCACCAAACCTTAAAATAACTCCACATCAAGAACGGCCTTAATAGCATTCGCTTCTCGAACACTACTAAACAGGATATGCCCCCTTTCCTTATATTATGTACCAGCTTGTCTCTTTGATTGTCTATTTATTTCACCAGTGAACTGTAGTGGGTGAGTAGTGAGTTGTACATAAAGCATTAAAAGCAGCCAGGAGTGATGATACGGACCCTGTCGATTATTCATTCATAGGCTGCTGTTGGCGACTTCCCGCGCCAGCCGTGTTACTCACGTAACAACTATCGTGGTGTAACTTCCCAGTGACGCTCAGCTCTTGCAATCAGCCTATCTGTCAGGACTAATTGTATCCTCATGGTTGAAATTCCACAGGGAGCAACAAGTCAGATGTCACCGCCCCGCCCACTCGGATTCGGTCGTAAACCTGATAAGACTGGTTGGATGCCGTAACAGCGCTGCTTTCTGTGCGTATTTATATATCTCGGCGTTCATTAGGCTGCCAAATCAGTCTGGAATAACAACGATATATCTGTAGAAACAAAACGACCACGCATTTCAAAGCGCCTGGTATTTTGAAGAGGTATGTGAAAATGTAAATGCATCATTAATACACAATTTTAAACGTTTTCGGATTCCCCCAAGACATATTTCTCAATCAAAGACAACCTCGCGTGCACGGTTGCCAAGCATGTGACTGTAACTAGGCAGTTCATAGCCGATTGTGTCAGCCTCATCTGCGGTTTTCCGGGGGTACGGGTGGCCCAGTGGTCTAAGGCGACGCTATTCGCTGTGCAGAGTTGCGTCCTTCGGGCACGCCAAATACCTATGATTGTGTGTTCGAATCCCGGTTCGCCCCGATTACGTTTCTAGGTTTGTCAGCACCATACCCGTGCCCATGGATTTCATCGAAGTGGTCAACGCCTCAGACCTGCATCACTTCGGGCTTTCCTCCCACACTAAGCTGACACGCCGTGATATAACTGGAATACAGTTATATGCGGCTATAAACCGAACTCACTCACACACTTTTCGGTTTTCCGGGCAGAATTGGCAAACTTACACGATGCTTATGGAGATCCGATGTTGATCAGGAAGTCACAATGTTTGAAATGTCTGTCAGCAAAGTTTGAATACTTGTTCATGCTGTCGATCATTGGGTTTTCTGGTCCAGGCTCGATTATTTACATCCCGTAAAATAGCACTCACTCACTCACTCACTCTTAGTCTGAGAGGTTTCTTCCTGGATGAGTCTTAAAAATATATCGGTTTTACCTGTGATCGTATCCCATTTGCATAGATCGATGCTCATGATATCAATCACTGGATCAGACTCGAGTATTTTCAAAATGCCGATTTGTAGCTTGAATATTGATGAATATGGCGTTACGCAACCAACAAACATCTAATAATATAGCATTTTATTAATATCACGTATACAGGCTAACTAAATTGTATCCAGCGTGATGGTATAGTGAGTGCGTGAGTTGGGGTTAACGCCGCCTTTAACAGTATTCAAGTTATATCGCCGCGTGTCAGCTTAATGTGGAAGGAAAGCCCGAAGTGATGCAGGTCTCAGACGTTTACCACTTCGGTGAAACCCTTGAGCACGGGTATGGTGCTGACAAACCTAGAAACATAATCGGGGAGAACCGGAATTGGAACCCACAATCATCGGTTTCTGGCGTGCCCAAGGGACGTAACTCTGCACAGCGAATCGCGACGCCTTAGACGGTCCCCCGTGCCCCCCGTGATGGTATAATTCGTTCTCTGTATGGATACTTTTGGTATACTCGGGTTACAACACACTTACATTTTAACCCAGGTAACAAAGTATTATTAATATATTTACCATCACCCCCGCATCCCTCTGTCACATGACGTTGTATATCCGGTTTACTTATATTACACATGCACTACAATATATCCCTGTACACAGGATTGCTTCTAAGTGAGGGGCACGGGTGGCCCAGTCGTCTAAGGCGCCGCAATTCGTTGTTCAGAGTTGCGTCCCTTGGGCGCACCAGAAACCTATGATTGTGAGTTCGAATCCCGGTTCGACCCGATTATGTTTCTAGGTTTGTCAGCACCATATCCGTGCTCGTGGGTTTCACCGAAGTGGTAAACGCTTGAGACCTGCCTCACTTCGGGCTTTCCTCCCACATTAAGCAGACAAGCCGTAATATAACTGGAATACTGTTAAACCCAACTCACTCACTCACTGCTTCTGAGTGGCATGCCCTTCATTGAAATAGGCACACCCTTTGACAACTGACCTTACTGGTTGTCGAGGTCAAGTGGGAACTGTCAAAGTTGAAAGGTTTGTTCAATTAACAAAGACGTCATGCAATTATTGTCCTATATGTTTGGGACATAACTCATCCATTTGAAAATAACTGTGTGTGGTCGAGGAGATGTGTGTTCCGATCGATGTTGTGGAAATATTGATGAAGATAAGTCGAGGAATTCCACACAATTTAAGATGTTGAGATAAGCAGCCCTTTAACATTCCGCTACATAAATGACAGATTGGCAGCACTGTTACAGCCTAACGTCAGGTTGAGAGAGAATATACACTTTTGACAAACTGTTAACATAGACCGTCTGAAATGCCAAAATTATTCGGCAATTTAAACACTCGGCTTGTGTTATCCAGATCAAATAGCGCTTTGTGGCTGATGTCAACTTCTCCTCATATGTTGCAAGAAACCTGCCAGAACTAACAAAAGACCTCGACTTGAAGAGGGGTCCCTACGCGGTGTCGCTGCCTACCGCAACGTTATCGTCGTCACGACTGCGGTCGGCATTCTGTGATTTTGATAAGTGTCACATCTCGCGAGGCACTCACCTACAAGCTGAGCGCAGCTTCCTTAAGTTGCCTTGTGACACTGCATGACTACACCCAGGCTAATAAACCCATGTTCCCATACCCGTCTGAGTCGAGGTGATGTGGTGCACTGGGTCACGGTGACACAATCGTAACTCAACCTCTCGCCGTATCACGTCAACACGATAACAGTGATACCTTTATTGATAGTTCACCTGTCTCTCGTCGGTTAAAATTTAGTTATCGTCTTCTATTTCTTCGTCATGCATGCTAGTCATTTGTATAGTGTCACTTTTTTCGCAGTGCCATTTTCGATGATAACGTTTGATATGCAGGGCATTACAGTGAGTGAATATGGTTTTACGCCGCCGTTAGCAATGTTCCAGCAATAGAAATGGGCTTTACACATTGTATCCATTGGAGGAATCGAACCCGGTTCTGCGGATTGACGAGCGAACGCTTTGTCCACAAGACTACCGTCACCGTCACCATCACCGTCACCGTCACCATCACCGTCACCATCACCGTCACCGCTGCAGCCCATCGGGACACTACAGCATAACGTGGTGAGATGTGTGGTGTGGCAAGATGTTAGGTGTGGTGAGACGTGTAACGTGATAAGATGTGTAACGTGGTGAGATGTGTAATGTGGTGAGATGTGTTATGACGCTAGATGGTGAGGTGATTAGTGTGGCGAGATGTGTGATGTGGTGAAATGCGTAATGTGGCTAGATGGTAAGTGTGGTGAGATGTTAAGTGTAGTGAGAAGTGTAGTGTGGTGAGATGTTTAGTGTAGTGAGAAGTGTAATGACGCTAGATGGTGAGGTGTTTAGTGTGGTGAGATGTGTGATGTGGTGAAATGTGTAATGTGGCTAGATGGTAAGTGTGGTGAGATGTTAAGTGTAGTGAGAAGTGTAGTGTGGTGATATGTTTAGTGTAGTGAGAAGTGTAATGACGCTAGATGGTGAGGTGTTTAGTGTGGTGAGATGTGTGATGTGGTGAAATGTGTAATGAGGCTAGATGGTAAGTGTGGTGAGATGTTAAGTGTAGTGAGAAGCGTAGTGTGGTGAGATGTTTAGTGTAGTGAGAAGTGTAATGTGGTCAGATGTGCAATGTTGTGAATGTGTAGTTGGGTGAGTCGTGTAGTGTGGTGAGATGTTTAGTGTAGTGAGAAGTGTAATGACGCTAGATGGTGAGGTGTTTAGTGTGGTGAGATGTGTGATGTGGTGAAATGTGTAATGTGGCTAGATGGTAAGTGTGGTGAGATGTTAAGTGTAGTGAGAAGTGTAGTGTGGTGATATGTTTAGTGTAGTGAGAAGTGTAATGACGCTAGATGGTGAGGTGTTTAGTGTGGTGAGATGTGTGATGTGGTGAAATGTGTAATGTGGCTAGATGGTAAGTGTGGTGAGATGTTAAGTGTAGTGAGAAGTGTAGTGTGGTGAGATGTTTAGTGTAGTGAGAAGTGTAATGTGGTCAGATGTGCAATGTTGTGAATGTGTAGTTGGGTGAGTCGTGTAGTGTGGTGAGATGTTTAGTTTGGTGATATGTGTAGTTCGGTGTGGTTAGTGACATGTCTGTGTATGGCGTGGATGTGTAGGTGATATTGAGATGTGTGGAACGAAGAAGTGTGTGTGTGTGTGTGTGTGGTAAGGAGGACATGGTTTCAGGAAGAATGTGGTGTGGCGACGGGTGTACGTAGAAGTGTGTGAGAAGTGGGAGTATGTGTGACGTAGAGGTGTGTGTGTGACGTAGAGGTGTGTGTGTGACGTAGAGGTATGTGTGACGTAGAGGTATGTGTGACGTAGAGGTGTGTGTGTGTGTGACGTAGAGTTCTGTTTGACGTGGAGGTCTGTGTGACGTAGAGGTGTGTGTGACGTAGAGGTCTGTGTGGCGTAGAGATCTGTGTGACGTGGAGGTATGTGTGACGTAGATGTCTGTGTGTCGTAGATGTCTGTGTGACGTAGATGACTGTGTGACGTAGATGTCTGTGTGACGTAGATGACTGTGTGACGTAGAGGTCTGTGTGACGTAGAGGACTGTGTGACGTAGAGGACTGTGTGACGTAGAGGACTGTGTGACGTAGATGCCTGTGTGACGTAGAGGTCTGTGTGACGTAGAGGTGTGTGTGGCGTGGAGGACTGCGTAACCTGGAGGTGTGTGACGTAGAGGTCTGTGTGACGTAGAGGTCTGTGTGGCGTTGAGATCTGTGTGACGTGGAGGTATGTGTGACGTAGATGTCTGTGTGTCGTAGAAGTCTGTGTGGCGTAGAGGACTGTGTGACGTAGAGGTCTGTGTGACGTGTGTGAGGTGTGTCTGGCATGGAGGTGTGCGTGACCGTGCGTGCGTGTGTGTGTGTGCGTGCGTACGTGCGTGCGTGCGTGCGTGCGTGCGTGCGTGTGTGTGTGTGTGTGTGTGTGTGTGTGTGTGTGTGTGTGTGTGTGTGTGTGTGTGTGTGTGTGTGTGTGTGTGTGTGTGTGTGTGTGTGTGTGTGTGTGTGTGTGACGTGGAACTGAATATTACTGATTTTGAGCTGTGTGACGTGGAGGTGTGTGTGTGACGTGGAGGTGTGTGTGAAGTGGAGTGAGTGAGTCTGGTTTTACGCCGCCTTTAGCAATATTCCAGCAATATCACGGCGGGGGACACCAGAAATTATTCTTCACACATTGTACCCATATACCGAATCGAACCCGGGTCTTCGGCGTGAAGCGCGAACACTTTACCACTAGGCTACCCGACCGCCCCTGTATGAGGTGGAGGTAGGTGTGATGTGGATGTACATGTATGAGTGTGACGTTGAGCATGTGACGCAGATGTGTCTGTGACGTTGATGTGTGTGACGTGGAGGTATGTGTGTGACGTTGAGCTGTGTGTGACGTTGAGGTATGTATGGCGTGAAAATGTGTGTGATTTGGGCCGGACATGTGTGACGTGCGATATGCACCGTGGATATGAAGAGGTCTGTGGGGCATGGAGGTCTGTGGCGTCAAGATTTGATATTACGTTTTGGATGCCTTTTATGAATGTGAATATAAGTGTGCGTGTGTGCGTGTCATATTTGTGCTGCGTGGATGTGTGCGCGTTTTGGAAACATGTGACATAGGTATGTGTGTTGTGAAGGTAGGAATGTGTTTGATACGGTGTGAGTGAGTGAGGAAGTACTACTTTACGTTGGATCAATACTCTTGCGGCTAATAGCAGCAAATATGGAGTAAAGCACGGGTTTGCCCTGTTGCACTGCTGAGGTGTAATGTGAGGTTTTGATGTTCTGTGATGTGTTGAGTGTTGTGATAAATGTAGCCCAATTTTTTTACGGCGTACTATTTTTGTTTGATTTAATGGCCCTGGTGTGGTGTGAGGTCTGTGGTACGTCGTTATACTGCGGTATGATGTAATGATGTATGTCGCTGTGTCTGCATAATTCTCCGCTGCTTCGTCTACATCACCGACACATAGAAAGACAAGGCAGGGATCTCACGACAATGCCCACGGCCGAACATTCATGACAAACACAACGTAGACCAACCTGACCATGGGAAGTACACTGTGTTTCTCATGCACGTACACATCCCCGCCTCGGTACCGCCCCACTACAACAGCGAACAGCGCCAGTTGAGAGTATGTGTTTATTTATAAATCTAAATTATCACAGTATCTTTGACAGTTGTTTCTCGTCAATTTTCCCAAGTAAACACAAATAAAGCATGCTTCCGTTGCAGAACGTTCTTCAAGAAATCATCCATTGCATAACAAGTCTAGTGAAACTCTCGTAATCGCTGCTTCCATCTTGTTAAAGTCGGGTTCCTCCTCAATCTCCAGGGATGGGGAAGGCGTATTTGTTACCGATTTGTCTTTATCTCTTTCCTAACTGATGAAGATAGCGTAATCATTTGGTGTTTTTTTTTGTCCTCCGCCAAAACAACTGTCGCGCTCAGTATAACGCGGAAGGAGCAGTGCCTGACGTTGCGCACGCTGTCCACTCTTCCTGTGACGTCAGGGCCAGGCCAGGAAGTCCCCCTCGACCAACCGGATAATGACCAAGCGTTTACTTGCTATTTCCTAACAAATGTATCTTTAACTCCCGGAAAAAACAATCTCAGGCCCGATACACTGTTCTATTTCTGGCCGGCTCCTACAGGTGCTTACCAATCATGGTCGCTTTTGACTACCAAAAAAAACCCCGTAATGAAACTATGAAAATGGGATAGGCGTTATTAAAGATGAATGTCGGAGGGGGAGGAAGGGTGGGGGATACGATACGGGAGTCCTGTGTTAGCTGTAACCATTCAACACCCCCTTCCCTTAATGTATCACTATCACGAACGTAGCGACATTTTATTTTTTAATTTCCTTGAATGCGATTGGCCGAGGCAATTATCGTTTGGGCTGAAGTTGTGTTATATGTAGATTCTCGCGGGGCAGTCTACACACGCTGGATGTGTATAATGTTGACCATATATCATGTCACTAGAACGTCTAGCTGCTGATGAAGGTATAGCAACTGAGGTTACACCTGACAGGTGTGTTAATCACAGATTACTGAGGATATGTTTCAGGTAAGTAAAATTAACATTATCTACAGCTGTGTATTTTCATATTATGATTATGATACAGCCCTTTTACATGAGAAATCTGTTGCAGACAGACGCTGTTTTTGTTTATATTACTTATATTGACCAAGAAAGTTACAAGCTTTATTGTTGATACTGAGGCTTTAGAGACATCAGTGAGGTGAAATTGGGCTTAACGTCGCGTCCAAGATTATTGCACTTATATAGCGACGTGCATGCACGTGTGTGTGGCTGCTTGTACTAGACCGGACTGATGCCGATCTATAGTGCTAGCACACTGAGATACCATGCCGCAGTTTAACATGAATACCCCACTCAGACACAGTATACTGACTCCGAGCCGACCAGTCCTTGCTTTAACCCCTTAATGCCGAGCGCCTGACAGGGTAACAACAAGTACCATCTTTTAACGTCTTTTCGTATGACGCGGCCGGGGATCGAACCCCGGACCTTCCGCTCTCCGGGCGGACGCTCTACCACTAGACCACGGAGGCGGTCAGAGACATCAGTGCTACATCACTCTACATCCTCGTAAACTGAATATAACAAGTCTTTGATAGGCATTTAGAAGTTGGAAGAACATAAATACCTGACACTTTTTATGGATAGCTACTTCTTTTAGTCTTGGTCTTTGTCCTTCATCAGGCGAAGGAGCAAGAAGTAGCTGTGAAACATCGTGACAAAAGAAGTTGCTATCCAACTATCCAAAAACCGATACAGAATTCCGCGTTTAAGCTTATAACACATCCCTTCGCTTGTATTAGACCGTCTCAGGGTTTGCTGGTCAGAGGTTCGAATCCAAGATTCACTCCGATTATCATCCTTGAGTTGTCAGGTCAATGTCCGTATTCATGGGTTTCACAAAAGTATAGGGCCGATGTCAGTGAGGCTTTGTTTTCTACACGGTCGAGTTTGGTTCAGACTAACCAGTGGTTGATACCATGAACACCCACGTGAGCCAAGCCAAACAGTTTAACACCCATTATAACCATACATTATGTAACAATTGTAGTTCTGGTTATTGGATATGTTTCTGTTTCTGTGTCGTCATGTTCTATTCACCAAGTGGATGCTCATAACGCTACACTATTATTACACCGATTCATGGATCGGTTTGCACGCGATTTTCATTCTTAGCTCCCTGGGGAGTATACAACCCATGCTGCCCCGAGGCGAGAAGGTTAACAACCAACATCTCATCCTACCGGGTACCCATTCACTGCTGGATGAACAGAGGCACATTTCGAACAAAGTCGCTTGCCAAACGAGACACCACATGTGGTGCATGTACTTGAGTCACTGTCACACAGATTCAAAAAGTGTTCTCATAAACAAATCCTTAAAGGGGAAGTGTACACGCAAAAATCACTTTCTTTCTTTTTCTAAACAAAACGCAATTTTAGAATTAGTTAGTATCTGTGTTTGAAAATATACACTCATTTTTTTTCACAGTGAAAGTAGGAAGCTCACAATAGTGTGAAAGTGATATGCCGTTATGAGGCCTTCGTTTTACGAGCGAAATAGGCCTGAGTTATCCCCCTTAGATTATGACGTAATTGGTGCCAATTCAACTGGGTCCCTGTCTATTCTCAACGCAAAAGATATCAAGGACCAGTTTGCGGTAAAACAACATGGTCTACGACACACTGCGGCGCAGTGGTGACTCAGCATAACACAATTCTGGCTGGCATCTGAGATGCTAGAATCACAAAACTGTACCTACACCACGTGAAGCGGCTCTAACAAAGCATGATGACGTCATAATGTTTATCAATTGGCACCAATGACGTCATATTACAAGGGACATAAGCCATGGTGTTTTTGTTATGGAAATAGAACACTTGGTAAATGTGAAAAATATAAATCGTTTTAGTGCAAAAAATATGTTAATTAAATATGATGTTTTTATATTTTTGTCTATGACACTTCTATGTTAACACTTTTAATGTGGAAAAAGTACAAGAAAAAAAGGTTCATTTCCGTGTGAACTTGCCCTTTAACCTGAGGTTTGGCGCATGGGTGCTCAGTGGACTGAGGCTCCACAAGGCGCCACAGCCCCATTAGCCCTGCAGGATCCGCTGAACCTGGGTTCGAATCTCAGGTTATACTCCTTTGTTTGGCTGCACCATCAGTGTGCTCGGGGGTCTAATCAATATGATACACCTCTATCTTATTACTTTCACGTGAGTTGTTGAGGGCGGTGTTAAACCCGACTCACCATTGTGACTTCAGAGGGGATTCCGGGTTAGAATCATTCTTTAGCATTGTTGGTCGTAACAGGCGACCAAATGGATCGGGTGGCAGACTCAATGACTAAGTTGATTGTTTGTCATCGTACCCGAGGCGTGGAATAACGCTGACAATATTAATCACTGGATTGTCGGATCGTGAGTCGATGATTTACAAGCCGTCTTCATATAGCTGGAAGGTTGCGGAGTGCGGCGTTAAACAACAATCACTTATGTCAGATGCTGTAATTTCAGTTTTGTACAGAGTAGTGTAAAATGCCATTAAGATTACGAAACCATTATACAGACCTTGGCACCATTCCTAAAATATATATTCCATGGACTGATACCTATTTCCAGGTGATGTGCCCTGTGTGAAACTGAGACTCTGTGTAATAAGGATTTTAATTTAATATGAATTGATATAATTCATAAAGTGTGCAAACAACATAATACTCTACTTGGCGGTAGGGTAGCCTAGTGGTTAAAGCGTTAGCTCGTCACGCTGAAGACCAGAGTTGATGTTGCTGGAATATTGCTAAAAGCGGCGTAAAACCATACTCACTCACTCACTCTACCTGAATCAAACTAGCTAGGACAGCGTATATACCCTAGCATAGTCACCCATTAGCTTCACGGCTCCCACGTCTGTTTTGAGTGGATAGAGCGTCTGTCCGAGAGCGGAATGTCTGTGGTTCTATCCCCGGCCGCGTCATACCAAAACATGTTAAAATGTGGTACTTTTTTTTACCCTGGCTGTCGCTCGACATTAAGGGGCAAAAACAAGGACTAGTCGGCTCAGTGTCAGTATACTGTTTAAACTGCCGTTTGGTATATCAGTTAACAAGCTCTTTAAAACCTGCTTTAAAACAAGCAACCACACACATATATATGCATGGGCGACGCTATATAGGTGCAATAATCTTGAACGAGACGTTAAACTCCATTAAACACCCACCTGTATGACCTCATGCTGCTAATGCAAAACGGTAGTCGTTGGTTTAAGATACACAGTTCCAGAACGTATTTCAGGTCTATAAGAAACTCCTTACCTCATCAAATTTGTACACGAAACTCGAAACAAGTTCTAGCATATGTATGCTGGGAACGACGGTCTCGCTTTGACATTTAACGCCAGTATCGGCCTCGAGTAAATTACGTTTGCTTCCACCTGTTTTTAACGATGTCAGTACCCCGACAGAGTTCGGCGTGTCCTCCCACCATCAGCATGTTGAGGTGTATTCATTCATGTATTTCTCGTCCACGCATATGCTTAATGCGCCCTACACTATCTCAGACTCTCTCACGTGGGCAAAAACCCATCCAGTGGATGCCTGTTGGCTTGGCGACAAATTGAACACAAATTACGACAGAAAAAACGTAGATGGTTACTCACACATTCAGACAGCGAACACCCAAGATGGTCTCCAGCTAGCTGTGTTTTCTGAATGAAAGAGGCATATTGAATCTCAATCAGAACGTCAAGGAACAAGATGACTTAGCTGTAGCGCAGCATACCGAGCGTATCTACATCACTAAACACTCTCATTGCCAATCAGGCGCACCAGATGATATGTTAATTATCTGTTTAACTTTAGATGTTGGGGAAACATAAACCCTTTTTTCACGAACAGATTTATCACAAAGTTGCTGCATACCGCAAGCGACTGTGGGTAGCAATGATGCATATGAAAGATACTCTCGCTACAGTGGAAATATTTATTGTTGGGTCTGATGACGGGAGCAACGATTTGATTTTTCAGAGTGTGTGTGGTGGTGGTGGGAGGGGTTGAGTTAAGATTTTTGGTTATTTTGGTAATGTTTGGAAGCTCAATTATTTTTTTCGAAGACTTTCCGATGCACAATTAATGTTATTTTAAGTAAATTAAAATGAAGAATTGTATTCTTTGGACCTTTAATATTGTCTTCAAGCTAAGGGCACATTAACTGTATTCCTAGATATGTAAACAAATATTAGTAAAACAGGGGCTTGTTCATGGTTTTTTTAAATCCACACACACGCAGGAAAATCAAATTGATGCGTCCTTAACTGAACCAATTTCTCAACCTGTCGCGTACACGTACGTTGAATCCTCATTTATCCGGCTGGGTCCGGTCGGGCCCGCCGGCTCTTGTCGGGTCACGTATGGTCCGGTCGTTTCTAGTGGGAGTAGACTTCCGGTCCTAGAATTTGGCCTTGAACACAGATTTTAGACAGTTGGCTTTGACTTGGTCTCCTTTCTGAAACCATATTTGTATGACGACAGTATTAAGTGTGTTTTTTTGTTTGTTTGGGTGGTGGTGGTGGTGGGGGTGGTGTGTGTGTGTGTGTGTGTGTGTGTGTGTGTGTGTGTGTGTGACAGTCATAACTATAAGATAGATTAACTATAGCCATACGAGTGCTAGTTGTATTTAACGCCGATATAAACACTTTTCCTGTTATATCAGCTCGTTCTGGGAGGTAAGCCAGAAGTGGTGCAGGTCTTCGACGTTAAGGGTGCTGACAAACCTAGAAACCTAATCACGGCGAACCGGGAGTCGAACCCAGAATCATAGGTTTCTGACGTGCCAAAGGGACGAATTCTGCACAGCGAAATATTGCCTTAGATGACTTGGCCACCTAATGGCCCCTATAGTCATATGAACACAATCAGGGGTTCTCCATATTCTTTTGAGTAAGGGCAGTAGGGTAGTCTGGTGGTTAATGCGATCGCCCGTCACGCCGAAGACCCGGGTTCGTTTCCCCACATGGGTACAATGTGTGAAGCCCATTTCTGGTGTCCCATGCCGTGATATCGCTGGAATATTTTTAACGCGGCGTAAAACCATACTCACTCACTCACTCTTTTGAGTAATTTAGTTAATGTAGAAAAATGTAGTTAGTAACGAATAATTCCGACCGGCAACTCACTAAATGTATTGTAAAGGCGTCATGATATTATCTACAGTAAAGTACGGTTATAACGAACTCAAAGGGACTACTGATTTTAGTTCGTTATAACCGTAGTTCGTTATAAGCATATATACAGCAAAACTACAGCAAATAGTCTGGACCAAAAAAGTAAGTTCGTTATATCCGTCAGTTCGTTATAAGCGAGTTCGTTATAACTGTAGTTTACTTTAATTGGTGTAGCTCATCAATGGGCTTCATCCAATACCTGCGATGCTATGACATTTCAAAAACTTAATTTCTTTTGTACATTGTGGTATAAGTCATTTAAGAATAATTTGCGTAACCTTTATAGATTCGTCAGGTGTGCAGTGCATACACTTTATGTGACGTTTAGGCGGACGTGTAATCATATTGACTCCTTCAATATTTTTTCAGCAGCGCCGGTAAGCCTCCGGCGCCATTCAATAGCCATCTGTATTAGCCTCATTTGATATCTATTACCACCGGTTTTGCAGCCTTTATTCGCTCCTATACACAGTGCTTTTCAGTGCGGGGGACCATTTCTCCCCTGACTGCAGGGCGCATGTATGACATGCATAAACATAGCCTGATTTTCAAGTTATTGTCTTCAACTGCCTCGAACTCTCATACAATCTCCGAACATGTTGATAGCATTGACCTTCCATTGAAGTGAGATATACCCCGTTCCCGATGTTGGCGATATCAGGATGGCCTGTGCCCTTCCGAGCGTTCTTCGCGCTGACCCCCGCCCCCCATCTAGCGTCAACATCCTCTACGGCGTCTCGACAGCATGGCGGAGAACACGGCGACACCGCTTGCAATGTGGGGCTATTCATCGTGTTGTAAGGATGACACAATCACATTAAGCACTGTGCAGAGAGACCAGGCGCAAATACCTTGGTGACATCAGATCTCACGTATTGAGACCCAGCAGATACTGTTTGTATGGCTACACAAGTCTACATAGCTTAACCTTGCGAACCCAACGGATTTACGGGCGGTGGGAATCGACATTGGGTGTCGACTTGAGTCTTAGATGGGTGTGTTGGGCCCCTCCTGTATTGGAGTGGGTATTCGCGGGAGGTCGGTGAAATATACGAGCCTAAGAAACACTAGTACTTGCATATTTGCGAAATTGCGGGCTTAAGAGGGATATAGATTTCAGTCGCATAGATGAATTGTTGACAATTATTGACATCGTGCGGTGCGAATTTTGGCATCGGATCGCTCAGTAGTTGTCATTTGTGTGACGCATTTTGGTATTTAGTAAAACAAAACCATGACGTCTTTCATAAATAGGGCTTTACAATACACCGAAAGTGTCGTGTTCTGATTTGATGCATGCGGTAACTGGCACAAAAGAAGATGCTCTTAAGCAGGATGGCTATTGTATCCCACACGTTAATGGATCTGGGGGTTTTTAAAGGTACAATGCATTACACAAAGTTTGACTGGTTGGGATATAATTGGATTTGACCATATTACGTCGATGTGGTAACGACTGTTCGGGCATTTATTGTGTGAAAAGGTTGTTACTGTACAGGCATGATATTTCGTCACTGTTGTTTCCACTGTTTTGATAGTTTGTTATTTTGTGTTAAAGTTATTACGTTACTGTGGTTATGATTGTTCATAGACGTATTTACGTGATCGTGGTTATGACTGTTTACAGAAAGTAATGACGTGATCGTGGTTATGATTGTTTAAAGAAAGTAATGACTTGATCGTGGTTATGATAGTTTACAGATGGAAATGACGTCACTGTGGTTATGAATGTTTACAGAAAGTAATGACGTGATCGTGGTTATGATTGTTTACAAAAAGTAATGACGTGATCGTGGTTATGATTGTTTACAGAAAGTAATGACGTGATCGTGGTTATGATTGTTTACAAAAAGTAATGACGTGATCGTGGTTATGATCGTTTACAGAAAGTAATGACGTGATCGTGGTTGTGGTTGTTTACAGAAAGTAATGACGTGATCACGGTTATGATTGTTTACAGAAAGTAATGACGTCACTGTGGTTATGAATGTTTACAGAAAGTAATGACGTGATCGTGGTTATGAATGTTTACAGAAAGTGATGACGTGATCGTGGTGATGATTGTTTACAGAAAGTAATGACGTGATCGTGGTTATGATTGTTTACAGAAAGTAATGACGTGATCGTGGTGATGATTGTTTACAGTAAGTAATGACGCCTCTGTTGTTATGATTGTTTACAGAAAGTAATGACGTGATCATGGTTATGATTGTTTACAGAAAGTAATAACTTGATCGTGGTTATGATTGTTAAAAGGAAATGACGTCACTGTGGTTATGATTGTTTACAGAAAGTAAAAACTTGATCGTGGTTATGATTGTTTACAGAAAGTAATAACTTGATCGTGGTTATGATTGTTTACAGAAAGTAATGACGTGATCGTGGTTTGATTGTTTAGAGTAAGTAATGACGTGATCGTGATTATGATTGTTTACAGAAAGTAATGACGTGATCGTGGTGATGATTGTTTACATAAAGTAATGACGTGATCGTGGTTATGAATGTTTACAGAAAGTAATGACGTGATCGTGGTTATGATTGTTTACAGAAAGTGATGACGTGATCGTGGTGATGATTGTTTACAGAAAGTACTGACGTGATTGTGGTTATGATTGTTTACAGAAAGTAATGACGTGATCGTGGTTATGGTTGTT
Organism: Haliotis cracherodii; assembly: GCF_022045235.1. Lineage (NCBI taxonomy): Eukaryota > Metazoa > Mollusca > Gastropoda > Lepetellida > Haliotidae > Haliotis > Haliotis cracherodii. Next base: position 36,753,859 of record NW_027266343.1, read on the forward strand.
TACAGAAAGTAATGACGTGATCGCGGTTATGATTGTTTACAGAAAGTAATGACGTCACTGTGGTTATGATTGTTTTCAGAAAGTAATGGCGTCACTTATGATTCTTTACAGACTAATGACGTCACTGTGGTTATGATTGTTTACAGGGAATTATGACGTCATCGTTGTTGTGATTGTTCACAAAAAGCAATGACGATACTATGTTGATGATAGTTTAAAGAGAGTAATATCGTCATGTTTCAGTTTATTATATTCCTAATCTAGTTTTGGACCACCCTAGCCCTAATCTAGTGTGAAGAAACCAATTTTCAGTTTAGTGTATCCCTAACGTAGTGTGAACCACCCACGTTTCAGTTGAGTGTAACCGTAATCTAGTGTAAACCACCCATGTGTCCGTTTGGTGTAGCCGTAATCTAGTATAGTGTAGCCCTAATCGAGCGTGAACCACCCATGGTTAAGTTAAGTGCAGCCCTAATCGAGCGTGAACCACCCATGTTTCAGTTTAGTGTAACCCTTATGTTGTGTGAACCACCCATGTTTCAGTTTAGTGTAGCCCTAATCGAGCGTGAACAACCCACGTTTTAGTTGAGAGTAAGCCTAATGTAGTGTGAACCACCCATGTTTCAGTTTAGTGTAGCCCTAATCGCGCGTGAACCACCCATGTTTCAGTTTAGTGTAGCCCTAATCGAGCGTGAACCACCCATGGTTCAGTTTAGTGTAGCCCTAATCGATCGTGAACCACCCATGTTTCAGTTTAGTGTAGCCCTAATGTAGTGTGAAACACCCATGTTTCAGTTTAGTGTAGCCCTAATCGAGCGTGAACCACCCATGTTTCAGTTTAGTGTAGCCCTAATGTAGTGTGAAACACCCATGTTTCAGTTTAGTGTAGCCCTAATGTAGTGTGAAACACCCATGGTTCAGTTTAGTGTAGCCCTAATGTAGTGTGAAACACCCATGTTTCAGTTTAGTGTAGCCCTAATCGAGCGTGAACCACCCATGTTTCAGTTTAGTGTAGCCCTAATGTAGTGTGAAACACCCATGTTTCAGTTTAGTGTAGCCCTAATCGAGCGTGAACCACCCATGGTTCAGTTTAGTGTAGCCCTAATCGAGCGTGAACCACCCATGTTTCAGTTTAGTGTAGCCCTAATGTAGTGTGAAACACCCATGTTTCAGTTTAGTGTAGCCCTAATCGAGCGTGAACCACCCATGTTTCAGGTTAGTGTAGCCCTAATCGAGCGTGAACCACCCATGTTTCAGTTTAGTGTAGCCCTAATCGAGCGTGAACAACCCATGTTTCAGTTTAGTGTAGCCCTAATCGAGCGTGAACCGCCCATGTTTCAGGTTAGTATCGTCCTAATCTAGTGTTGACCAACCATGTTCCTGTTTAGTGTAGCCCTAATGTAGTGTGAAACACCCATGTTTCAGTTTAGTGTAGCCCTAATCGAGGGTGAACCGCCCATGTTTCAGGTTAGTATATTCCTAATCTAGTGTTGACCACCCATGTTCCTGTTTAGTGTAGCCCTAATTTTCGCGTGAACAACCCATGTTTCAGTTTGGTGTCTCCCAAATCCCCGCGTGAACATCCCATGTTTCAGTTTAAGTTAGCCCTAATCTAGTGTGGACCACCCATGTTTCAGTTTAGCGCATCCTCATGTCGTGTGAACCATTCATGTTTCAGTTTGTCATAAGGCCCGACCCATGCATGGTGTCTTCGAAAAGCATACAATTCCATTCGATCAGAACAAACAAACGTTTCAGTGTCTCGCAATAAGGTGTGAACCAACCACATCAAATGGTAGCATATGGCACCATGAGATCCGAACTAAACACATTTCAGGAGTCAGTGTCAAATTAGCCCGAGTGCTGTCCAAAACATCAACGCCTAAACTAATCATTTCTCGGCGGGGTTTAAGCCTTATCAAAACCTGAAATAATTCCAATTCGAGGTTATGAGCACTAAAACTGTTTCGCTCACATAAATACGCGTAGATTTTGTAAAATAATACACGTAGAACCTTAAAATAACCCAAAGCAAAGAAACTGCCCCAAAAAGTGAAGAACCTGTGAGAAAAGCTTCGTGCTTCAGGATAATGTTCCAATCCCATGCATAGCAACATGAAAATCCTTCAATCAAAGATCATTTAGAGAACGTCTATATAGAATGGAACTGATTTACCTCAAAGTTCCCTTCCTGGCCCAAGTACGCAGATAGTACAGATGACGTTTATCCGCCATGCGAGGGCCACAATGTTCCCTTCATCGCACAACCATGTTTACGCGACCATGACGCTGTTAAACCAGCCGCCCACCTCTATCGATGGGAAAAAAATATAGCAATTTATTTTCCGATACAGATCAATGCTATTCTATGGCACTAATCTAAACACAATGGATCATCGGGTTGGGTCTGTTACAACTTCATTAGGAACTAAATAGTTTCTGTAAATGTTTGGATTTGCGAAGACATATTTATATCACATTGCGGTGGAGTATTTGTGGTTACCTGAACGACGGCTATATTTCTGAAGACAATGCGCCTTGCATTAATAGCCACTGCGTTGGCTGGAGGTGTGGTGTACGCTTGACTGTCACTGCGCGAGATGCACGTACGTCAGGATATCTAACCATCAGAGATACAGAAACGTCATGGTGTCGTTGTACGTGACGTCATAATCGTGACGGCAAAACACGTCATTGGTTGCAGCATCCAGGACGACTCTAAAGTGCGATGTGTTATGTTATGCTGACATCAATGTGAGTTTGTTTTCTAATGAATCTGTGATATTATATGTATTATTTTACTCTGCATTCTCATTAAAAATAGTTTAATCCCATCGCTATATTTATGAAATATTGACAATGCGACGTTATAAAGTCACTCATCATTGTAAGCATGTAAACAACTGAGCAGAAAGGTCATCACGAATTCTTCTACTTCTTACGTAACATTGGACATTTAGGGTTTCGGCAGTTCTGAATTCCCTGATTCATCCTGATTGCGATCCTCGGTCTGTCGGTCCTATTTCCTAGCTTTTTCGATTTATTTTTGTTTGTTTGTTGTTTAACGCCGCACTTAGCAATATTCCAGCTATATGACGGCGATCTGTAAATCATCGAGTCTTGACCAGACAATCCAGTGACTGATATCATGAGCATCGATCCATGCAATTGGGATCGATAACATGCATCAACCAAGTCAGCGAGCCTCACCACCCGATCCCGTTTGTCGACTTTTACGACAAGCATAGTCACCTTTTACGGCAAGCATGGGTTGACCTATTCTATCCCGGATCTTCACGGGTCGTAAAGAGATGTGAGATGCTTGCAAGATTATTGTACTTGCATAGCGACGTGCATGCACATGTGTCAGTGTGTGTGTCAGTGTGTGTCAGTGTGTATGTGTGTGTGTCTGTGTTGGTTAGGGGTGGGGGGGGAGGGGGTGGGGGTGATACTAGCCCGGAGTAACGCCGATACCAGACAGATAGCCCACTAAGACGCAATGCCGCATGGATTCACCATTCAGACGCAGTATACTGACTCCGAGCCGACAATTCTTTCTTTTATCCAGGCAGGGTAGCAAAATGTACCATATTTTACCGTTGTTTGGTATGACGCGGTCGGACATCAAACCCCCGACATTCCACGGTCTTACAGTAAAAAGCACAGCGCGAGCAATTCTAATACATGGCTCATTTGTGAGTGAGTGAGTTAGGTTTAACGCCGCTTTTAACAATGTTCCAGTCATATCACGGCGTGTCAGCTTAATGTGGGAGGAAAGCCCGAAGTGATGCAGGTCTCAGACGTTTACCACTTCGGTGAAACCCACGAGCACGGGTATGGTGCTGACAAACCTAGAAACATAATCGGGGCGAACCGGGATTCGAACCCACAATCATAGGTTTCTGGCGTGCCCAAGGGACGCAACTCTGCACAGCGAATCGCGGCGCCTTAGACGACTGGGCCACCCGTGCCCCCGGCTCATTTGTGTAACTATAGGCTGTACACAGTGACACGCTTAAACATTACATCCCGATCAATGGAGCAAAGTACGTCAATTTGCATCTGTTTTATTCAGTATACGATGCTTGAGACCATTACACCAAACTCAAGATGAGACTGATATGAAATTTAGAGAAATAGCTAAATATCTCCTAAAACATAAACCTGCCTGTGTTTCCCTCCAAGGGAGATGTTCCATCACAATGAGGTGGCACAACATGCAGAATTGTGTTAATGGGGAAATTTCATCCTCAAAGGTGTGTATTTACCTTCCTTATCAGTTCTGATATTTTGAGGACTTTTGGTTTAAATATAGATGCTCATTTATGTTAATTATAAACGATTATTATCACATCGCCCAGAATAATTTGAAAACCGAAGCTTAATTTCCTATCTGCAAGACATGTTTTATGAAGTGCATTTCAGTGTACACTCGTGTTTGATTCAAATCTCCAGTTTGTGAGCAAGGATGCAGATGCAGGGAGATGCACTAATACTCCCGGGTCTCTTGCGAGAAATGAATGATGATAGTAGGTTGTCTATCCGTGGTAGAAGGAATTAGCTTATTTGCAGCGCCATGTGTCCTAAGTCGTGCCCGAACAAACGTATTTGAAACAGGTACAGACCAGCACAAATAAAGTCTCCCACGAACCGTATTTCAAAATGGCCAAGACTGTTTCCTTCTTCTTTTTGTTAGGAAGTTCGAAAGCAAATATGGCGGCCTTATGGAAAGGAAAGGAAAGGTAACTCTTCCACAAAAATCAGGACGGTCGGGTAGTTATAGCGTTCCCTCGTCACGCCGAAGACCCGGGTTCGATTCCGTAAATTGGTACAATGAGGGAAGCTCTTTTCTAGTGTCCCCTGACATATTACTGGAATACTGCTAAAAGAGGCGTAAAACAATGCTCACTCACTCATTCCATTAAATTCGTGAAAGTCTGGATATTGGTAAAAATTTAAAATTGTCAGATAAGTCCAATGTTGTGAATCAGTGAAGTGAGCAGAAAGTCTAACGGCGTAGATTATATTCCAATATAAAGCAAAACAGAAGCATCTTTAGAGCATCAAAAGTTTAGTTATGGATACATTGGTATCTACACGAGTGGACGTGTAAATGAATTTTGAACTGAACTCGCTCCTTTAAATAAATCCCTACTTAACAAATACGCGAAGGTAAATGTCATGTTTTGTTACCACAACAGGTAAGCGAACATTGCCAGTGAATAAATAAACATGACGAGACATTGAAATGACATGTAGAGAATATTGGTAGTTATTTGTCAAACGCTATCACTGCTAGAATATCCGTTCATCGTTGTCGAGTAAAAGTCGGTGCAGCATCGCAATACAAAGTTTGTTTGGTTGGAGATTAGTGGTATTTAACTGTCTATAACTAAACGTCGATCTGCTATTATAAGTTCATCAGTGCACTGAGGCTGGGTCTATAAATACAACAATATTATATTAAGCCGATGAGCCATCATTGATTCGTCAACTTTCATGTGATTGATCATGAACTGTTGCTGCTTGTAGTGGTTATCCTGACAATGTCGTGACCTTTCGAGCACTTGTGGTTGGTCAACGACGAACCTACCCCTCCCATCGTCCCCGTGATGTTGGCGTGTAGCAGTGGGCGCTATTACCATGGACGGTGGATCAACGCTTTAGAGAAGAACGGATCAATACGATGGGGGATGGGACCAAGCGCTTCACTCCGATACATGGCTTTGATATGTAGCGACCGCCACCACCACCCACACAAACTCGGGTCTTTTGTTCCCGTCATAGACAGCATTTTCGCCACTCACACTAGCAGATCGTTTTATCAATTTACTATAAGGCCTTTTTGATGCTACCTTAACCGGAAATGTGCCCATTGATGACGTATGTCCGGCGTTCCCATCAGCCCCATCAGCTGACTGATGACTCGGAAGCTTTTCAAAACTGTTTACTAAATATAGAAACCAACACTGAGGTTAAGCCAAATGAAGCTACACCTAACTCAATACGAAATGTAAAGTTGCAGACCTGATCGATTTATGATAACTATGCCACACATGTCATTTCAAAAGGGAGGGGACTGAGAAAGTTGCTAAGTTGTTGAGGTTGTGCGCAAGCCCCTCCGCGTTCTACTCCGGAGTTCTGGTAAACGTCGTACTATCTTCAGCTGATGTACGTTTGTGTATTGTGTCAAGGCCGAGATTTCTATGCTGTCGGGACAGACCCATTCTGGGGGGAGCGCCCTCATCCCCACCCCACCTGGCACGTGAGTAAACTACTGCTACGGACAATGCACTATTCGCGCGTGAATAAGAACAAATGGACGGAAAAGATTGAGCTTAAATCAGTTTTATCATTATGGAACGTTACCATGAATTTCGTTGTTGTCACGAACGCCACCTTATTGTTAGAGGAAAGATCGAAGTCATGCATGTTTTAGGAGTTTACCTCTTTGGTGAAAAACACTCCGACACGGTGCTGATGTACCAAGAATCAGTGAATATCAGATTCTGGCACGCCTAAGGGACGCAACTCTGCATATCACATTTAGACGATTGGGTCACCCGTGACGTTCAAATGATTTAAGTCTGATCAAATGAGCCTATTTAAGTTAGACATCACTATCTTTGATCAAAGAGTAATAAGGATGACTTGTTTGATAGACACTCTTAGACGTTGACGGATGACAAGGTAGAAACTAATGGATAAGTACTTCGTTCATATAGTGTTACTATTATAGCGACTTTTCGGTATGAACGAATGAAAGTTGTTATCCATAAATTGTTGTTTCTGAGTAAAAAAGAAAAGAATGTTTACGTAACATTTAAACATGTTTAATTGACCGTGTAATTGAACCCCGGTATACCACACGGTACCGTCCTCGTTAAAGTGTTCGGATTAACCAAATATGGATTAACGAGAGTTCTTTATAGGTAGACGTTCGTGACAGTTATTACACGGATTGTGGAGATTCCGTTCAAGCGGAGTTCCGCTAGGAAGCTCACATAATTTCATCTCCACCAGACGGTTGCACCTTCTCACTACTGCAACCAATAACAGATAACGGTTTCTTCATGCTAAATGGCTAGATTTCCTAAAATATGTGATCGTAATTTTCAGAGGGACATTACAACCTCTCCAGGATTACATAGTCCGGGCATTTGTTTAATTCGACAGTGTCACTTGGACCTTTATCTGAGTCAACTAAATTAATTTTGCTATTTATTAGTTCTAAAGATTTGTATTTGTGTGGATACCATATGTCATTTGCATTGATACAGATAGTCTTATTAACACCATGCGATTCCGTTCTTTTAGCCTGCGTTGTGTTCTTGTCTAAACTCTCCAGGCAAAGCTCACACTCACTAGCAACTAAACAGACATGATTCTTTTTATTAAAAGGGCAAAAGAAAAATCCCATTTCAGACCCATATTTGTCTTTTGATTACAGTTAACAATGAGATTTATTAATGTAAGTATATCACTTATCGGACATCTAGTTTCGGTATGGCTTAGGTCAATACGGGAAGGCTTCAAGGCCACGGCAAGTTTAGACATTCCCGGCACAAATCACAGCATTAAAGAAGGCCAGATAAGAGAAAAGGTCGAAGAAGACAAGCTAGGATCACATTTTTTGTGATTACCGAACAGATAGTAGGGCTGTGACACAAACAATATGTTGGAAGATGGCCCCAGAGAGCGCGCCTCGTGTCTTTATGATAGATGGCCCTGCTAAGACGAAGACCAGGGTCCAAACAGACGGGGAATTGTGTAATTACAGTTAATTATTGTTACAAGACAAAGGGAATGCTAACTGGTAAATGAGACATCCGAAATCACAGGGCTAGTGATACATAGTTATTGTATGTCTGATGAGGTGGTGGCATCATACACTGAGTTGGGAAGGCTGTGAATAGTGCTTGTTTTAAACTCTGTTCGCCAGTACCTTTAGTAAATTTCCCTTTTAATATCTCGTCATTGTACAGGCGTGTTACGAATAAGTCTATCATACAGGAAGACGAACCTTGTCAAACAGGGGGTTTCGGTTGTGTACTCTCCCCATGGAGCTGAGAGTGAGATTTAAATTCACTTGACTTCCTTCTAAACACAATGAAACCCGCTAATCGTGACTACTAAAATATCTGCATAAAAATATTTCTGAATAACTTAATAAGTGAACGGGTTCTGTCCATTTGTATTGTGATAGACCTGGGGGTGGTCGGGTAGCCTGGTGGTTAAAGCGTTCGCTCGTCACGCCGAAAACCCGGGTTCGATTCCCGGCATGGGTACAATGTGTGAAGCCTATATCTGGTGTCCCCCGCCGTGATATTGCTGGAATATTGCTAAAAGCTGCGTAAAACCACACCCACTCACTCACTCACTGTGATAGACGCGTGGGGCTGCCGGGTCAGAAAAAGTCCTCCGTACCCAATGCTAGTCGTAAAAGACAAGTAAAATGGTGATCAGGTGGTGTGACTTGGTTGATTGCGTATCATAACCCGAAGATCATGATATCAACCACCGGTTTGCCTGACCCCAGACACCAGGGGGCCAGACGAGATGCGCTGTATAACGTTGCAAGGTTCATGTCAGTCGTATAACAAGATACTGTCTCCCCACTCCACCCCACCCTTACAACACCCTCTCCCCGACGTCTGTAGAGTGCCACCATACCCACGAGTAGGCTTTATGAAACGCGCCCAAATCCAATTCTTTTGTGTCCGCTGCTTGCGAATGGCGAGACCACTTGAGGCGATGTATGGTATGATACTCAACTCTTGTCGCAGATATTTCGAATGTCCTGGTGAACATAATAACTTATTATTATTTACAATAACTTAATCAAAGTCTTTACGGGTTGTATGCCCTTACTCCATGTCTCCCACAAGCTATACGTCATTTTTCTGTTCCTCTGGGTTCCGCTTCGGAGCGAAAGGTCCGGAGTTCGATCCCCGGCCACGTCATACCAAAAGACGTGAACAGATGTATTTGTTGTTACCCTGCCTGGTGCCATGCATTAAGGGGCTAAAACAGGAATGGTCGGCTCGGAGTCAGTATACAGGGTCTGAGTGCGTCATTCATGTTAAACTGTGTCATCATATCTCACTGGGCTAGCACTATAAACTCTGCATTAGTCCGGACTAATACAACCACACACACACACACACACACATGCACGCACTCACTCACTCACGCACGCACATATGCATGCACGTCGCTATATAAGTGCAATAATCTTGAAAGCGACGTTAAACACAATTTCACCTCATCCAGGTCTCGGTTCCGTAAGGGCCTGAAATATCTCGGTATCCCTTCTAAACGTTGAGTTGTATATGCCATCCCGTTTGCCGTATTGTTGTGTCTACAGGTGTCCTATGTTCTACAATAGCTTGTTTACACGCAGAAACATCGCTGCAGCCTCGATTCTCGTACTATCAATATCAACACCAAGTGTAACACAGCGTGGCGCTGTATTAAGTGTACAGCACTGCATATAACCACATGCGCGTTCGTCTACAATTAGATTTATTTACCCGCGAGTACACTCCGCACACAGCCTTGTTTTTCTTCACTGCATGGAGTTGCGAGGAACGATTCTGAATTGAGGGCTAGACTTTCAAAACATGTCAATGCCATATCGTTTAACTAGCTGGGTTTGTAACATTTAAAAATACAGCCTTGCTGTGATTAGATGTTCTGGTTCACGTTGTGCCACGCCTACATGTGTTTAATGCCATTTTTTCTCTTTAGTTGGTGTCGCATGACGTTGTTGTGATGTTAAGTATTTCCTAACATCGACCATTGGTAAGACTCGCAGAGCGGTCATATTTCAAAAGTAGGAGTTCAAAGGGATTCCCTTAACTTACTTGGTACCGTAAACTCATTAAATTTCTTCAAAATGTATCAATACCCTTGAACCAAATAAGGCCCCCCCCCCCCCCTCTGAATTGCCATCCTAGATTTAAAATTTTGTTTTTTGAATGGAGTCAAGATTGTTGATCAAAATTACATCTGGACGTATACTTGAAATATGTACTGTTTTCTTCAAATGTGTTAGTTGGCAAATAGATTATACGCTTTAATTCCTTGTTTTCCACAGTTAATATGATGTGATTCCATTATTTACAATATATTATATGTCATTATTCAATACTGTCCTTTAAGTTATCATCACAATATTCCATGTCTTCCACGGTTAAAACGCTATTGTTCTATGTCTTCCAATGGCAGTTTTCTGAAGATGAGAAAAGTGATTTTTTCATTGCAGTAAACAGAACACTTGATATTTCACTGCAGTGAACATAACACTTTGACGGAATTATTGTCATACAAGAGTGACCTCCCCTTCAATTGTCTCCCTTTATCGTAAGTGTCTCGCCCGTACACAAAGTGTTGACGTCCATTTTACGTTAGTTCCACATTGACAAGGCAAAATAATGACAGATTGTCATTTATGGAGTTTATATCACTTCTTTGCGTTTGTTATTCTCTCGAAAATGTTTCGTTATAAACTGTACATTTTTCATTTAACTCGTCAATCGAGATCGCAAAGCGCCATTTTTGTTACTTGAACAGCGTGTATTCTTCTTCAAGAATTTGTTTTGTTAAAGGTGATTTTGTATATAATCATATCTCAATATATGACAAAGAATTTTCGTGACCCTAGATATTTTTTCGTACTATTGTTTATATTTTTTAAAGATGTTGCAAATACGAATTCAAACTACTTTTTAAGTCGCAAATACATGTACAAGGGCTGGTGAACCCTCCCTGTGTGTCAGGTAGGGAACATTCCTTTCCGGTAGACAACTACACAAAAAGTTAATAATAAATAGGATATCCCGTGTCGAGTGAAATATCATGTTTTCTCTCATCTCGTGACGGCGTCCCTCGATGAGAGAAAACATGGTATTTCACTCAACACATGAAATATGCTCTATTTATTCCTTCTCTTTCAAACGCAATGGGCCCTTATACTCCATGACTTCCACGGGATATATGCCACTATTCCATGACTTCCACGGGATATACACCATTATTCCATGTCTTCCACGAGATCTACGACATTGTTCCTTGTCTTCCACGAGATCTACGCCATTATTCCATGTCTTCCACGAGATATACGCCATTATTCCATGTCTTTCACGAGATATACGCCATTATTCCTTGTCTATCACAGGATATAAGCCATTATTCCATGTCTTCCACGGGATATACGCCATTATTCTGTCTTCCACGGGATATACGCCATTATTCCATGTCTTTCACGAGATATACGCCATTATTCCATGTCTTCCACGAGATATACGCCATTATACTGTCTTCCACGGGATATACGCCATTATTCCATGTTTTTCTCGAGATACACGCCATTATTCCATGTCTTTCATCAGATATATGCCATTATTCCATGTCTTTCACGAGATATACGCCATTATTCCATGTCTTTCACGAGATCTACGCCATTATTCCATGTCTTTCACGAGATATATGCCATTATTCCATGTCTTTCACCAGATATATGCCATTATTCCATGTCTTTCACGAGATATACCCAATTATTCCATGTCTTTCACGAGATATATGCCATTATTCCATGTCTTTCACGAGATATATGCCATTATTCCATGTCTTTCACGAGATATACGCCATTATTCCATGTCTTTCACGAGATATATGCCATTATTCCATGTCTTTCACGAGATATACGCCATTATTCCATGTCTTTCACGAGATATATGCCATTATTCCATGTCTTCCACGGGATATATGCCATTATCCCATGTCTTTCACGAGATATATGCCATTATTCCATGTCTTTCACGAGATATATGCCATTATTCCATGTCTTCCAGGAGATATATGCCATTATTCCATGTCTTTCACGAGATATATGCCATTATTCCATGTCTTTCACGAGATATACGCCATTATTCCATGTCTTTCACGAGATATATGCCATTATTCCATGTCTTTCACGAGATATATGCCATTATTCCATGTCTTTCACGAGATATACGCCATTATTCCATGCCTTCCACGAGATATACGCCATTATTCTGTCTTCCACGGGATATAAGCCATTATTCCATGTCTATCACAGGATATATGCCATTATTCTGTCTTCCACGGGATATACGCCATCATGCTATGTCTTCCACGTGCAATACGCCCTTCTTCCACGCCTGCCCTGGCGAATGTCAACTACAGCCTATTCGCCCTTATTCCAATACTTTTAACGGGTTATATAGTATTACCATTATTCCATGTTTTTAACAGGTTATACGTCTTTCCATGTCTTCCATAGGCTACATGGCCTTATTCCATGTCTTCCATTGGCTGCATGCCCTTATTCCATCTCATCGCGTGGACATCGAGCTCCCAATTATCGCATGCTTGTAGGATGGTCAGACCAGTGATGATCGTCGCCAGTCCTATCATTCCCTGTTTGTGTGGCCCAAACTCGAATATTTACAGACAGTCGTGACGTAGCTAGAATGTGCTGAATGCGACGTAAAACATAGTCTCTCACTCACGTTCACATCACGTCTTCCACAATCCTTACCCCGGTGTGACATGTATTAAACTAAATCTTGAAATATAACCAATAAATGATTGTTAGTCCATACTCCATGTTTTACACGGGCAAAACATTTGATACCGCCATTGATAAGTCTATCGAAGTTTACAAGAAAAGTTTACTCGCGCCAAGATCAAACAACGGTTTAAGTCCAACACCATTAAAAGATTGTTTTAGTTTTGGTGACTACTCTACTGAATGAGTAGACCTAGACAAGGGGACGATTGTCTAACTGGTGATCATCTCAAGGTCGGCCAGTAATCACGAGATGTGTATGTCGTCACAGATGGACAGGGGTCATCTTAGTGTATCTATAGTCAAAAGTCGGTGGCATATAAATGCCTGCCGTGTTTCGTCACTGGTCGTGAATATGTCTGTGTTTTGAGAAGCTGCCATCTGGCCTGGGAGATAGTGACCTTATATTGACCTACAATGTATTTATCTCCAGATAGGGTGAGTCTCATCGGGTATGTCATCATCACCCATGCGTTGTCTACTCCACCACCACGGCGTCACTACCGTGAGTACTCGGGAATTATTTTTGGGGAGGAGTGTCGTGGGCATTTGTAGTATTGCAATGGCAAACACTAGGTGCGATAATATTGTGATGTCGGTGCAATTACTGCAATTGTATCGCGATAGTTTCATGAACGTATTTACCGCTCTTAAATGTAGACTTCCTTACTAACCATGGCTGGAACAGGTTTAGGTCGTTTAAAAGGGACTTATAATTATCCATAATGAATGGATCATGTTTTTCTTTTTTCTTTTTTAATTTACGATAAATGTATGACAAAATATGTTTTAACAGGAAATATCGTTTTGGTGTCTCCTTGGAATTATCGCAACAATGAAATAGCATCAAATTTCAGGTGAAATGGGGTATAACGTCACGTACAAGTTTATTGCACGTATATAGAGAAATTCCTGCATGCGCGTGCACGCGTGCGTGCCTGTGTGTGCGTGCGCGCGCGTGTGTGACTAAATGTACTAGACCGGACTATTGCCTGTTTGATAGTGCTTGTCCACTGAGATACCATGCCTCAGTTTAACACGCTGAAAGTCACAAGCCAAGCTTCATCGTAAATACATTTGTGCGTATTCGCACTCATATGTACCACAAATATATTTTTCCGACAACGATCTTTTGTGTAGCTTGTAAATTCGCGACTTTTTATATTTTTCATAAACCTAATATTTTGTTTTAAAAAGAAAACTGTTTACACCGGCTAACGTCAGCACATACAGTTCCCACCCAGCCCATCAATCCGGGGGAATTCCGACAGACCTTACAATGTTTTACTGATAAAATAGACTTGTCTTATCATGAAATGATTGTCACTCCGTTAAGAAGACGCGCTGATGACGTCACGTGAAGCTGCTGGATGTTGATGCTGAAACTGGGCGGTGCCGACACATAGAATGAGTGCACTCATATCACCATTAGATCTACGTTTTTTGCAGTGCTTATCGCTCAGTGTTGATTTCCGCTACAATATCTACAGTTCAGGGAAGGATAATTTGAACACGTCACTACATGTCAACACCTTCACTACGTTGAAATAACGATATGAACCTGCGTTAGTCCTGCGCCATGACTGAGGAATATATATATACGGATTGTTCTCCAACATGCTTCAGCTTTATCTTTAAGTGTAAATCTTGAAATTAATGCGTCTCCAAATTAATACGACTGCTGACCCCTAGCCAAAAATGCGACTCAATATCAATGCGACTCCGCTCACTCCATCCCCACTGGAAGTATACATATATATATAGTCATAGTCTAGATCAAACTAGGGGCGGTTGGGTAGCCTAGTGGTTTAAGCGTTCGCTCGTCACGCCGAAGACCCGGGTTCGATTCCGATATGGGTACACCGGACCCTTTTCTAAAAACTGTCTTGATTGATTGATTTAATACTTATCGCAACAAATTGTAGTTTGCGACAGCGTTGACTTAAGTCATCATTGATCCACGAGAATACGTATCGGATTATGACGCTTTTAGCACATTGAAAATGTTAACATAACCTTTCGTCATGAAGTCGATTTGGAGTATGATTAGATTGAATTAAACTCTCCTTGACAGCCACAGCCTTGTCTATATTAAGAAATGTGACCTGTCTCTCTTGATATTAATAACAGATCGATTGTGTTTTGTTTCGCTGTTCAATATTCTATCTTTAGCTTCATTATGTCAGATTTAGCCGAGGAGGAACTCAACTATATGATGTACTGCATTTAATGTAGAACGGTGTTCAAATATTCCAGGACGTCGGTGTAGCGTTGTGGGTAGATTGTCGACTTAACACACGGCCAAGTGTGTACATTGTGGGTGATGAATTCCTTTTATCATGTCGGCATTTAAAGGGAGGTTTCGCTAGGGTAATTTGGCTCTCATGGCTAGTTGAAACTCAAATTTAACTACAATGTATGTATATCAGCCTGGCAGTTCATGATTACCTAATCTGGATAAAGAGAATGTTTCAGTTTGGGCAAGGCATCATTTCAAACGTCGACACCTGCACTGCAAAAAGGCAACTTGCCGTAAAACATTGTCTCATTTAGTAAAAAATCCTGGAGCTTTTTTATTGAACATATTCCATAAGAAATTAAATATAGAACTCCATCTCAATCAAATCCACCTTGTTTGTTTTGTTATATATAAGAACTTAGTTAGATACTGATGCTGATGCGAATGCTGATGATGATGATGTGAAGGTGATGATGAAACTGATGACATTCACAATGATGGTGATGATGACTTGTGTAGTGCTCATGACATTGGTACTTATGGTTGTGATAATCATGCGATGATGATGATCATGGTGCTGCTGCTGCTGATGATGATGATGAGGGTGAAGACTAGGGTGATGATGATAATGGTGATGAAATTTTTGGTGCTCATGACTTGTATACGTATGATTGTGATAGCGATGTGACAACGATGATGATGATGGCCATAATGATGATGATGATTTGTTTGGTGGTCATGATGATTATCTTGGTGGTGATGAGATGTAATGATACATTACGATGATGATGATGATGATGATGATGATGATGATGAAGAAGAAGAAGATGAAGACGACGGTGATGACGATTCAGCTGCTGATGATGATAAAGCTTTGTGACTATGATGATGTTGATCTTGCGGTTGCCAACACAACACTTGATTATAAATGAATGTTGTGGAAACTGTAATAGGTGCCTTAACTTCATTATTAAAACCCCAAAACATCTTCGTTTGATATTTTACGTTTGATTAAACTCATAACATGAAACACTCAACACGAATCGTAGAAATATGCATTGCATTAGCTGGTGCTAGTATTATCTATATCACATGTATCCCCTTTTGGACTTCAAAGCGTATATTATATTAATATTATCAACTTCTCTTTCCTTATTACATTTGTCTATAACTATGGACTTCACTGCATGATTTATCTCACTGCATTTGTAATGATGTTTTTCAGCAAACACACAAGTGGAAGATAGGAATATGTTTAAGCCTTCTGGACCATTCCGAGCCTCGAGTAGAGGACAGGGCAGTGTATATTCTGGGTCAGATGAAATACAAATAGTGTTCCATTACAGTGTATAAATCGTGACGTGTTTATGATTGCTTATCTCACCATATTTATTCTCATTTGTCATCGTGTAAGTGCCTTGTGTTGATCAAATACCACGAAATACGTATACGTATGTATGGAGGAGAGCTAATCCACGATGTTTCCATGAATATGTCGCCCATAAACTACCACCTTTATTTATTTATGACTACTAATACTACTGATACTACTACTGTTGCTACTACACTGATGTCTTATGCTAAAGGCGATGCTGCTGCTGCTGCTGCTGCTGCTGATGATGATGATGATCATCATCATCAGGAGTATGTTGCAAACATAATCTTACACGGGTGACATGAAAACATATCCATGTTAAACAACGCCATGAAATTCTTATTTCCGCTTCGCTGACATTGGGTGATAAACCCAAGCCACGGAGAAAGCCCAACCTTCAAGTTGAAGTTATAAAAGTGCCCTATCTGTAACACAGGATAACGAAATCAGTAAATTCTATACCCCGCCTATATCTGGCAACGACCCTGTCATGATTTGGCGACGTTCCCTACCACAACGATGTCGCCGACAACGCGCACGAACACAGGGAGGCACACACAACACGCGCTGATAAGACAACGTGGATACAGCACGTGCACCTCCCCTTTCACGATCTTGAATCACCAGCGTGTGTGATCCCCCTCCCCTCCTTTCCCCTCACACGTAACCCACCCTCCCACCCAGGAATAATATATGTTCTATCTTAAAGTTCACTTCCCTCGTTACTACTCGCATGTCGACAAGCTAACACCCATCATATAAATATTTGCGGCCCTAACAATCATTCATAACAGCATTGTAAACACGGAGCATCCGATGATCTTTTGAAGTAAGATGAAGAAAGTTAACAGTTGACGCTGTGAAACATGTAATCTATTTGTACTCCTTACTCTACACAAATAACAGTATACAAAGACTCTCCTTGTTGTGAAAGGGGGCATATCTACAGAAGCAGTCTGCAAAGAACTTTTCCGCGAAGGCGTTTTGATGAAGATGCCCAGTTAACCGGGCCCTCTTGTTCCACTTATGCTTAAATAACGGTTTCCCAGACAGTGATCTTGATTTGATTTTGTAATTATTAATCAAACTCATAGTCAGTTAAATCAGTAGGGATTTGCAGTGTATCTAAGGTTTCAGATAACTAAGGAAGCAATTACACTATACTTGAGGTGCAACTTATCGAAGACCATACCATACCAGGAAGTAATTGTCCGATAGTTTGAGTGCAATTTACCTGAAAAGCTATTATACTGTATACCAGGAAGTAATTGTCCGATAGTTTGAGTGCAATTTACCTGTAAAGCTATTATACTGTATACCAGGAAGTAATTGTCCGATAGTTTGAGTGCAATTTACCTGTAAAGCTATTATACTGTATACCAGGTAGTAATTGTCCTATAGTTTGAGTGCAATTTACCTGTAAAGCTATTATACTGTATACCAGGAAGTAATTGTCCGATAGTTTGAGTGCAATTTACCTGTAAAGCTATTATACTGTATACCAGGAAGTAATTGTCCAATAGTTTGAGTGCAATTTACCTGTAAAGCTATTTTACTGTATACCAGGAAGTAATTGTCCTATAGTTTGAGTGCAATTTATCTATGTTGCTATTCCATGCCAATAATACGACTTGTCCTATAGTTTGAACGCAACTGCTCTCGGAGCTATACGGATTCCAGGAAGTAAGTGACCTATAGATTGCGCGCACCTACCCTAGGAGCTATACGAATTCCAGGAAGTAAGTGACCAAAAGATTGAACGCAACTGCTCTTGTTTGGGGCTATAGTCATTCCAGGAAGTAATTGTCCAGCCTATAGTTTGAGTGCAATTTATCTATGTTGCTATTCCATGCCAATAATACGACTTGTCCTATAGTTTGAACGTAACTGCTCTAGGAGCTATGCGAATTCCAGGAAGTAAGTGGCCTATTGATTGAGCGCAACTGCTCTTGTTTGGGGCTATACTCATTCCAGGAGGAAATTGTCCCACGGTTAGGAGTAAAGTTTTTTGTTGTTGTTTAACGCCGAACTCAGAAATATTCCAGCTATATGACGGCGGTCTGTGAGTAATCGAGTCTGGACCAGACACTACAGTGATTGATATCATGAGCATCGATACACGCAATTTGGATCGATAACCTGCATCAACGAAGTCAGCGAGTCTGACCACCCGATCCCGTTAGTCGCCTCTTACGACAAGCATAGTCGCCTTTTACGGCAAGCATGGGTTGCTGAAGACCTATTCTACCCCGGAATCTTCACGGGTCGGTAGGAGTAAAGGAATGCATCATACTTCATCGAGAAAATAAATTCCAGGAAGTAAGTGTGCTATAGTTTGATAGCAACTGCTGTGGGGGCTATACTCATTCCAGGAAGTAAGTGTGCTATAGTTTGATAGCAACTGCTGTGGGGGCTATACTCATTTCAGGAAGTAAGTGTGCTATAGTTTGAGTGCAACTGCTGTGGGGGCTATACTCATTCCAGGAAGTAATTGTCCTATAGTTTGAGCGCACCTACTGTAGGAGCTATACTCATTCCAGGAAGTAATTGTCCTATAGTTTGAGCGCACCTACTGTAGGAGCTATACTCATTCCAGGAAGTAATTGTCCTATAGTTTGAGCGCACCTACTCTAGGAGCTATACTCATTCCAGGAAGTAATTGTCCTATAGTTTGAGCGCACCTACTCTAGGAGCTATACTCATTCCAGGAAGTTATTGTCCTATAGTTTGAGCGCACCTACTCTAGGAGCTATACTCATTCCAGGAAGTAATTGTCCTATAGTTTGAGCGCACCTACTCTAGGAGCTATACTCATTCCAGGAAGTAATTGTCCCACGGGTAGGAGTTACGGAATGGATCATACTTCATCCGGAAAGTAAAGGTCTCTCAATGGTTACCGTGTCTGGCTCGAAGATGCACTTGAAACCGCCATCTCGTTACTGAATAGATCCCCTGGATGACTGAAGAAGACGACGTATAGAGTTCCCCTGTCAATGACTTCAAACGCATTCAGCCCCAAGCCCAGTGTTGTGGCCGAGACTATGAGTGAAGTGGTATCGGTCCATGTTAACTGATTCCCTACCCGACCCCCTCCCCTCCACCCTCCCTACTCAGGCGTGACATTTGCCGCTCCCCACTCACTGTCTCCCCTTCCCCGACACTCCTTGCAAACGTTGCTCGTCTCAATCATATCCACTCACAAAATCAAACAGGTTGCCAAATATATTTTTCTAGCTGTGTGGTATATAACGATTTGGCGCAGTTCGAAGGGACGCTAGACGATCCATGTACGTACAGTTAACTGTACGTATGAGATGTCCAGACACAACGACCTTCTTCCTAGCCTTGCGTTGGTTTAAACGACTGGCGTGGCTTAGATGGTGTCGATACTGTTGATGTAGTTACAATGTGATTATAATGAGGTCTCCCTACACGAAGCAGGTGGGAAGCTGAATGGTTTTCTAGCAGGCCAAGTGTTCTGTGGCAAGTACAGAGAAACACTCTGTAGCGGGTTTGTTGTGTAAATAAATAAATTGTATTGTTTTGTTTTTTTGTCAAACTCCCCTGAGCTATATTCAATACCTACCTTGACAATATAGTTATGAACTATCAAAACGCCACGTGCGCGAACGGTGTTGAAAACGGGAATGTTGATAAACACACAATGCCATTTAGAAAGAGGTCAAATTTAATAAATCTTACATTTGGGATAACACTTTCTTAGTAAAGTACAGATTCTATTTCTTTTTAGGGTTGAGTCCCATCCGGGATTCGAACCCAAACTGCCAGAGTGAGGCACCTTATCGCCAGCACACGAATCGCCCACTCAGCCACCGAGGCTTCCACTGTGGATGTTCGAATCCCGGATGGGTCTCAACCAAAAAAAGTTCTAGAATCTGTTTTTTTCTAAGAACGTGTTATCCCAAATATAACATTTGTGACGTGAAATCCTTTTCTAATTGTGCTTTATACTCTACTATCTCATAACGTTGAATGTCTGTGTGAGTTTGGGTGGTCGGATAGCGGAGTGTTCGACGATGGTCAGGGATCATCGGGTGATGGTTGCTGTACAAAGATTCAATATCACCATGGTTACTGAACATGGGATGTGGGTCACCATGGTTACTGTACATGGATTTAATATCACCATGATTACTGAACATGGGATGAGTGTAACCATGGTTACTGTACATGGACTGATTATCACCTTGGTAACTACATGGGATGAGGTTCACCATGGTTACTGTACATGGGCTGATTATCCCTTTGGTAACTGTACATGGGATGAGTGTCACCATGGCTACTGTACATGAGCGAAGGATCACCATGGTTACTGTACATAAGCGAAGCGTCACCATGGTTACTGTACATGAGCGAAGCGTCACCATGGTTACTGTACATGTTGAGACCTTGGCGACAACAATGACCATAGCGACAGACCGGTGGCCATAGACATGGACGGACAATCACGTGTCCTACTTTATAGCGACGTAGACACGTGCGACTTTACCCCCACAGACAGTTGTGTCCTTACCTGTATAAATCTGCACGCCCCCCGCTGTGCATGCACCGATATGTCGATAGGAAATCAATTAAGCTTTATCAGAATAGATTACGAAATAACCAGTGAGGCAGTGAGCCAACACAAGGTCTGCCTATCGTCACAAGTCAAGTTACGATGCAGCCGACACCTATCTATTTCTTACGATACTACATGTGTTCAAATAGGTGTTGCCTTACATGCGTATCCTGATGCATAGTACCCATGTGATGTGTATCGCGATACATTAGAGCCTATGTATGATAGACCGGTACATGGATGCCGACTGTGTGCATCACGATAGTCATGTCTTTCGACGTTATATGTGGGTCAGTGAGTACGGTCTTTACGCCGCTTTTAGCAATATTCCCGCAATCTCTCTGCGGGGATCACTAGAAATGGACTTCACATATTTACCCATGTGAGGAATCGAACCCGGGTTTTCGGCGTGGCGAGCAAACGCTTAACCCACTTGGCTAACCCACCGGCACCCTACGTTATAGGTATCACTACACATGGGTTCCGATGTTATATATTCCAACTACATTGGTTCCCACGCTATGTGTATCACGATACTTGGGTGTCGATATGATACGTTTTTCGATATTTTTGTGTCGGTATGACATGCTTTCAGATACCTATGAGACGATGTGATACATAGCACGATTGTGTTGTTATTGATAGAAGTTCTTTATTTTGTGCTTCAATAAAAGCTAGAGGATTGAACCTAGGGCCCTTAGAGGTGAATGACCAAATCCATTATAATAAATTACTTTAATGAAACAATTTATTTCGTCTGTTAATAATTTAAATATAACATATTTAGTATTGCACTCAGCAATAATCCAGAAATATATGGCGGCGGCCTATATATAAGTAATCAAATGTGAACCACACATTCCACTGACTGATATTGTGGGCAACGATACACACCGTCGGGGTACAATGACACGCCATCAGCCAAGGCACAGACTCCGACCACCGATCCATTAAGTGACTAATTACGACCAGCATAGCTTGCTGGGGACCAGTCTTCAGTTGGGAATACATATGTTATTTACATGCAAACCAACGACGTCACCCAACAGGACAAACCCCACATACCACAAACACAAATCATTTGCATCTTTGACACATGCTCTCCCAGCATACACGTTAAGGTAAATAGCTGTGAACAGAAAAGTGCCTGTTGATAATATCGACGGTCTCCCTTT